>NC_068987.1:101684659-101692475 GCF_001194135.2 Octopus bimaculoides
TGTTGTTGTTGTTGTTGTTGTTGTTGTTGTTCTTCTTCTTCTTCTTCTTCTTCTTCTTCTTCTTCTTCTTCTTCTTCTTCTTCTCCTCCTCCTCCTCCTCCTTCTTCTTCCTCTTCTTCTTCCACTTCATTATTTTTTTCCTTATAATATTCATTTTGTCGCCTTTCTCCCATTCTTTCACTTGGAATTTTTGTTGTTGTTACTACCATTTTTGTCTTCGTATTATCATTATCACCCATCACTTTATCGACTTTCGCGCTCAAACACCATCATTACTATCATGATCATCATCATCGTCGTCGTCGTCGTCATCATCGTCATCATCATCATGATCATCGTCATCATCATCATGATCATCAACACCATCTTCAACAACATTATCGTCATCGTTTTCATTATCGTCGTCGTCTACATCATCATCGTCTTAATCATCCTCATCATCATCACCCACATCATCATCATCGTCGTCGTCGTCGTTATACGTCCTCTAAATTTACCATCATCAACACCAGCATCATTATCTGCATCCTAATTTCCTCCTTGTCCCTCTTTCCTCTTGTCTTCTTAACCGTCGTCGTCGTCATCATCATCAACATGCCTCATTATCCTTCTCCGCCGCCTTTATTCCCCCTTCCTTTGTCGTTTTTGGCGTCATAATCATCATCTTCATCCTCCACAGCAATCCGCACTTGAGCAAAGATCCACCCCTTCTTAAGTGATTTCACTGCTCTAATTCTGAACAAGAACATTTGACGAGCTGTTAGTAACTGGGTGTTTCTAAGCAGATGCCAATTTATCTAGACATTATCTTCACGCTTCGTGTTCCATCACATGCTTGTCTTTTCATTGTTATTTATAATACTGTTGCTGTTGAAGAGACCAGATCTTACACGCTCTCCAGATATGACAGCCCCATATTTTTAGACATACGCTATTTCAGAATATATCTCTTAAAATATTTTTTTTTAGACTGTCAGGTATGATTTTAGAGAAGATTTTGCTACTTTCCCTAGAGCAATACTTCATAAGGCTTTCTTAAATTTCATTTTATTTTTTAGTTTTGGGGCTTCGTGGTCCATTTCACTAAATGAAATCTTACCGATGCCCCTTCCCATGTGTGGCTACGGAAAAAGAAACCAATAGAATTAAATTAAATTAACTAAAATTAAAGAATACAAATTTATTTAATCGCAGTGAATTTCGTGCAGTGTTTTATAATCAGTCATGATTCTGCTCGTTGATATCACAATGCCCTACTCACGGGGAATTTCTTTTCAACATATTTAAATGCTGGCTTAAATAATGCTTTATTTCTAATCAAAATTATGAGCCCTCTAAACACCCAGAGCCTTCTTTAGAGTTCACATCGCCTTGAAAGTGGCCCTACCAACCACTTTCGAAATCAGACAAAGAGGCAACTTCACTAATGCACACTTACCGTTGTTGATGTTTTTGCAGTTGCTGCTGTACTTGTATCATTGATGTACTTGTATCATTGATGTACTTGTATCATTGCGAATGCTGCTGCTGGTGCTGCTGATGAGATGATGATAATTATGATGATGATGATGATGGTGATGATGATGATGATGATGATGATGACGATGATGATGGTGATGATAATGATGATGCTTCAAGCTACTCTACAACTTTATAAACCAATATAAATTACTATCTTATTTCAGTTAATTATAATTACATTATCCCCAAGATCAAGGCCAGTTTTATAAATTGATGATTAATATGACTCCAATATATTATTATCTAGATATCGTGTTGTTTAACCCCATTCCAGCCTTGATCAAAGGCACTCATGCTTGAGTATTTTCTCTTTCTTTTTTTTTTTCACCTGTAGTAATTATTAGTCATCCAAAGGAAAATAAGGTTTGATTAAGGCGGGGAAATGGCGAATTTCAGGAGAGTGTTTGATGTCGTTCCAGTTGCACGCGTTCTGATCTCGAGAGTTAGCATTGTCTTTCATCCTTCTTGGGTCGATAAAATAAAGTATCTGACAATGACTGTGTGTAGGTGGAATTGCTAGCTCATTCGACAAAATATTTTACTCTGTGTGTGTGTGTGTGGGGGGGGGTATACACATACATACACATACACACATATATATATAAATAAATGTATGCATGTATATATATATATATATATATATATATATATATATATATATATATATATATATATATATATATACATATATAGACACACGCATATGTATATATGCATGTACGTTTGTTTGTATATATGTGTGTACACACATGCGCAGAAGCACGCACACACATACACAAAGTCGCATACATACGCGCAAAATCGTTCCTGAGAAGTAGTTCGCTATTTCGAGCCCAACCTGGAAAAACCGGTCTCCACTGGAACGTCTTTGATTATAGATCTGCCCTGTCATGGCCGTTCTGAAGCTAAACAACCTACAACAACAACAACAACAACAATACACTCTACTTGGACTTGCTCTTAAATTATTACCATCCAGAAAATACATCTAGAAATCGTATCATTAAGTTATTCATAATAGAAAAACCACAAAGAGAAACACACACACACACAAAAAAAAGAGAAAATAATGCAAAAAGATTTTGGTCATTTAGCATTGGATTCTAAATTAGAAACTAATTGCAAGAATGGAGTGTAATTTAGTGCGTCAGTCACAGAGAAGTGGAAGCCAATTAATAGAAAGGAAGGGTGAATTTGTCACGATGTCTCGATGATTTCGATGTCTGTGTAGATTGCTGATTGGCAAGGAATTAGTCAAAGAGCCTCTCAGTTCTGAGTCATTTCTCTGCTGAAGCGATATACTGTCATGGAATTACCGGAAGTAAAGGGAAGGAAATACGTGTTGCAGCCAATAAATAAACCAATCAAGTCTGTAGATAGAACCAGGTGATGATGACCATGGAGTCATGTCCTACGGCAATCCTTGCTTAAAAGATGGCAGCACTGGCATTAATTACGTCATACGACAACGACGACTGACACCACAATCTGCGCCGCTACCGCCACCACCAGCACCAGCACCACCACCACCACCACCACCACCACCACCCCAGCACCAGCACCACCACCACCACTATCACCACCACTACCACCACCACCACCACTACCACCACTAACATCGCCACCACTATCACAGCCACCAGCACCACAAGTACCACGACTACTACCACCACCTCAACCACTACCACCACCACCACCATCACTAACCTCCATCACCACCACCGCCACCAACCATTACTACAACCTCCCTCACTACTACTACTAATTTTCTATCACCACTATCAGCTGCTACCGTTACCACTACCACAACCAACACTACTACCATCATCCCCACCGCTACACTTCTATTATCTTTTTTCACCATTGTCGATACTGCTACAACTGCATCCTCCACCACAACCACAATCATACCACCATCATTATCTTTCTAGCGCCACTAACACTACTATTATTAGTCAGTGATACGACGACGACGACGACGACGACCACCACCACCACCACCACGACCAGCATCATTACCACCTATCTTCATTATCATCACTATGAACTACTACTACTACTACTACTACTACTACTACTACTACTACTACTGCTACCTACCACTAGGAAAACTCTCATATCTTCGTCCACCATAGCCACCACCAGCACAAACACCATGACCACCACCACCATCATCACAGCACTCCCCATCACACTTAACACCTGAGTCGGTACGACAGCCACCCGAACCATCACAACTGCTGCTACCACCACCATTACCATTAACACAACTGTAGCCACCGCCAGTAATACTACAACCATCCCTCCCATTCCCGTCACCATACCTGTCACCACTACTACCCCAGGCAGCACTACCACTACCATCACCGCCTTGACCATCGCAATCACCACGAATGCCGCCGCTACCACTATTACCACCGCCAAGCCTGTATAAATCACTAGCACATTGCCACAGACACAGTATTTTATTCCATGGACTAACACCACGTGTCGACTTGGGCCAGCAAGGGCACTCAGCCTGTTGGAAATAGCAGCCATCTAATTAGACCCGACAGTTTTAAACACTCACCTTACTATGCCACCAAAGGAACACTTCTCGCTAGCTGGAGCCACTAGTTTTAGACTTCGATAAAAAAAACTGCGTATTGGTCACAGTGGAAATATGTCAAGCAAAGGTCTGCTCAACTTGTTTCAGTCATTTGACAGCGGTCATGCTGGAGCACCACTTATAGTCGAACAAATCGACCCCAGGACCTATTCTTCGTAAGCCTAGTAGTTATTCTGTCGGGCTCTTTTGCCGAACTGCTAAGTTACAGGGACGTAAACACACCAACATCGGTGGACATGCGATAGAGGCGGGACAAACAGACTCACACACACAAATAATATAAATATACATATATAAATACACATCGGTCTTCTTTCAGTTTCCGTCTACCAAATCCACCCATAAGTCTTTTTTCGACCCGAGGCTATAGCAGAAGGCACTTGCCCAAGGTGGCATGCTGTGGGACTGAACCCGGAACCATGTGGTTGGGAAGCAAGCTTCTTACCACACAGCCATGCCTGCACGGGAGTAAACTACAGCAACAACAGTAAACTTACAGCCTATTAACTACTGCCAGTCCTCACACCAATACTAGCCAACTAACACTACTTAAATTATCATAACTCTTGTCAGCTTATGCTATAAACTCACCTTTCAGCCAATAATCCCTGAAACACTTTGGGAGAGGTGCGGGGGTGGCTAATCGATGATATCGACACCCGTACGTAACTGATATATATTTCATCGATTCTGAAAAGAACAATCGACCTTCAGCAGAATTTGAACTCTGAACGTAAGAACGGACGAAATGCCGCTAAGCATTTTGCCCAGCGTGCGGACGATTATGCCAGCTCACCGCCTTACCAGAGACAATAATAAGACCGATTTATGGTCACTCGATATGTTAGAAATATAAGCAAATCCCTTTCACATCATATCCCGCTATCTTAAAAGATAAAGGGCATGTTGGATAATGCTAAGATATACGGTTTAGATCGAGAACTTCATCAATCCTCTTAGCCTGATAAATATTGTGTGCAAGCAGTGACATACTTCAGCTGTATTTGCCACTAGTTTTCCACATTCACGAGCTTTGTGCTAATCCTGGTAAGAGTCAATTGGGAGATCATGCTGGCAGAGGTGCATCAAGTGCTGAGAACCATCTCAAAACCGGTCACGACAGAGAACGCTTGTCAATGAAGTCACTAAGGGCCGATTGTCGATTTGCAGTCTTAAGCAGAGGAGAGAGAGAGAGAGAGAGAGAGAGAGAGAGAGAGAGAGAGAAGACAGTAACGTTGAGGAAGGAGAAGTGAAAGACGTGGAAGATGAAGACGATGAAGAGGAGAAAGACGAAGAGGAGGTAGAAGTGAAGATGAAGAAGGAGAAGCTAGGTAAAGAGAAGAAAAAGAAGAGAAAAAAGACAACTTTGACGAAGAATCTTAGACTCTGATGTGGAGGATATAGAGAATAGATATGAGGAGAAAGATGACAAGGTGGAAGAAGCGGAATAGAGGAAGAGGAAGAGTAAAAGGCGATAGGGTGGAATAGCAGAAGAATGAAAAGCAATGAGAGTGAACAAGAGAGGGAGAGAGATAGAGAGAGAGAGTTAGAGGAAGCAGGGAAAAGGAGAATGAGAATAATTCTCAACGACAAAATCTTTAACTTTACAGCTGAAATATTCGATAAAATGTAAAATGTTCATGAATAAGCTATTACAATACGCCATAGGTGGCACAAAGGGGAGCTTATAACACAAGAAAAACATACAAATAAACTGAAGAATATTTCCCCAAAGGGAACTATCAAATGTTAAGTGCTGTCTTTTGTCATTTATTGAAATATTTAACAAAAAAAAAAACAAAAACAGAAAATGTATGGGGGTGGGTAGAAGATTATTGATTTATCGAAATAGGTTACTGTAGTTAAAGCCAGGCAACCGTTGCTTTGTAAGAGTATTATATCGAACTCTAAAAGGTGCGTGGACCAGTGGTTAGGATGTTCGTCTCCAGATCATGAGTTTGGGGTTTCGATTCTTAGACCGGGCGAATTGCTAAGTGTTACGTTGTGCTTTTGTTTTCAGCAAAATATTTGAAGTCACGCTACTCTAGGCCATTCAGACGAAAATGAGTACTGGCTACAGGTGGCGCTGGTGATAGTGTGTGTGTGTGTGCGTGCGTGAGAATCTGGGGGTTAACTCTTCAACAGACTGACGTTCCTTTCAAAAGTAGACGGAGTGGTAAACTCTCGGTCGCATACAGGCCATAGGAACCAGATTAAACTCAGGTTGTGGGATCGTACCAAACCTGTTTTCCCATTACATATTATGCCTATATCAAACCTTATGTCTGGACTATATTTTAGCGCCTTTTCTCCTCGGAAGAATGACAGGCAAAGTTGTCCAGGGTAAGATATGATATCAGAAGATTCTACCATGGGTATGGTGGTAGTGGTGTTGGTGATGGTGGCGGTAGTGGTGGTTGTAGTGAATGCAATTATGTGGTGGGGAGGAAGTAGTATAATGATGATGATGATGATCATCATGATCATGTTACTGGACGCTCACATTACATCCCTACACTCTGATGACATTAGGAATACATTGGGAAATAGTGTTGCCTTCGTCCAGGGCTGGCCAACCTGAGGCCCTCTTTTATCTTGCGGCCCGTTTGATAATTTCTTGAAATGTATGACCTCTTTATTATGTTTAATTTCAAAATAAAATTGTTTGTATAAAACATTTGTTTCAAAATATATCTAAAATTTATTAGTAGCAATAAAGCAACAGCCTACAATTTTATAATTCTAAACTAACGAAAAGTATGAAAAATACTTGATTCTGTTATTTGTTTAATTGTTTAGAACATAAAGTATTCAAGAGGCCCTCAAAAAGCTTTCTGTGATTAAAGTGGCCCGCAATGTAATTCGAGTTGGCGAGGCCTGCTCTAGTCGTACACAAAACGCGAAATTATCACTGCTGGAGAGTCTTTGCTCGTATTTCACCATGGTCTGGTCTGAGCAGGGCTAAAAGAAGCAACAATACTTATCCCCATCATCAACAAATGATGATAATGATAAAGGTTATTTGCTACCAACCAGTAAATATATTTACGAGGCGGAGCTGAAAAGTTCCTGGCTTTCAGCGTGACGCGTTCGGAGTTCATTTTACCGGGCTTAGAAGAACTTAAGGATCGCAGCAATAAGTGTGCGAATCTGAGCGGGGAATATGTTGAATAAAATCATAACTGATCCTCTTGTATTTTCTTTGACTCAAAGCCAGGAACTTTACAGCACCCCCTCTTACATACTTTCACGCATCATACATACACATACATAATATCTCTCTCACACATTTACACAGTCACGCGTATATATATATATATATATATATGTATATATATGTAAAATCATTATTAATACAAATGTGTTTAATATGATAGCAACAATTATTTATCAAAAGCGTTGTTTGCATAATCTAGACGGCTTTGGAATAATGTCTTCAAAGCGGCTGTCGTTGTTCCTCGCCCTCTTGATCTGAACGTTCTTAGAATCCATTCGGACGATCGTCTACATTTTATTGTCAGCCATCTTAGTAATATGCAAGTGGAAAAATATATCGTTACGCATGTTAATACCCACATACATACATACATACATACATACATACAAACATGTCAACTTACATATATTATTTATATATACATACATATATATATATATATATATATATATACATATATATAATATATA
>NC_068987.1:101692485-101694969 GCF_001194135.2 Octopus bimaculoides
ACATACATACATACATACATACATAATACATACATACATACATACATCATACGTACATACACACAGGTACGCACACTCACACACATACATACACATATATATATATACACATATGTATACGTATATATATCTATTCCCATAAAATATATATTCATTTTCAAAGAATAATGTATTTACATACATCCGAACATAGATGCATTTACACAAGAAACACACACACACACACATACTCACATATTGTTACGTGTATTTTTCCAGCGTATGTACAATAATGCTGTTGTTCCGTTATTTTTCATTCTTAAGGCTTTATTTTCTTTTCAATAACTTATTTTTTTCTTTTTTTTTTTAAATAGAATAGCAAATAACCCAATAATGGTTAACTTATAAATGCTGTGTCATTAAGAAGTCATTGTACAATTTTAAGTTATACAAATTTAAAGTTTCACAATAACTTCACAATGAGGATCTCTCCCAAAATAATAAGGATAACATCAACAACAACAACAACAATAATAACAATAATAATAATTATTATATGATGATGATGATGATGATGATGATGATGATGATGATGATGGTGATGGTAAAAATTTAATGCGCATTCTTTAAGTGAGCTCATTTTTTAAAGATTTATGTTGATTCGAAAATTGTTGCTCACTGCAGGGCTGTGGCGGTGATATCGGTGGATGTGTTGGTTTTGGTGGAGCTGTTGGTGGTGGTGGTGGTGGTGGTAGTGTTGTAGATGGTGGTATTAACGGTCTTGAAATTATATTTTCTGGAATAGAAGTAGTATTGGTGGTTGTAGTGGTAGTAGTCATGTTATTGCTAATAGTGGTGTTTCTGTTACCACGGCATGCAGCAGGTTCACAATTACCACCACCAACGTGTGGTGGTAATTGTTGCAGTACAGGCTGTAACATTATAAGTTGTGATGAAGGTAGTGATAGTGGTAACATTAATTCTGGTGGTAGTATTATTGGTGGCGGTGGTGTCTGGTAGCATCGTTGATAGAGATTTTGCAGTATGTAATATTAGCTCTAGTTTTGGGGAAGTTGTGGCTGCTGTAATAGTGGTGCAGGTGCTGCTGATGAGATGATGATAATTATGATGATGTAATAGTGGCGACGGGGAGAGTTGGTAGTAGTGGTAGAGGTGGCTGTCATAATGGTGTTCTTTTAGTGATGGTCGCGGTGATGTAAACAGTGAATCATGGCGGTGGTGGTTCTGGTGTTTGAGTACTGGTTGTAGAGGTATAGGTGGTGGTAGTGCACTGGTGCTGGTTGTGGTGGTGCTTTTGCCTACGAAGAAGAAGAAGAAAAAAGGAAGTAAATTTGTGGTAGAAAGAAAGCCTAGCAGTTTTGAATGAAATTTTTTTAATCCTGCTATCAACACCACCACTACTACCACCGCCACTACTACCACCACCACTACCACCACCAACAACAACAATACCAACTGCAACAAACACCACCACCACCAACAACAAACACCACCATCACCAAACCACCATTAACACCACCACGACTACCACCACCACCATTACCACCACCACTACCACCATCACCACCATCACGACTACCACTACTGCTTACACCACCACCTCCACCACTATTACTTACACCACCACCAACACCAACACCAACATCACCTCTACTACCATTTCAGTCGCTACCGACATCGTCGATGCCGTCGCCATCAATGCCGAAGTCACCATCACCACCACCACCACCATCACCACCACCACCACCACCACCACTACTACTACTACTACTACTACTACTACTACTACTACTACTACTACTACTACTACTACCACTACTACTACTACTACTGTATGAAAAACACGAACAACATCTCAGTTATTACTACGGCATGCAGTAGGTTCACAATTACCACCCCCAACGTCATCCTAACTACTGCTACTACTACTACTACTACTGCTGCTGCTGCTGCTGCTACAGCATGTGCCACATGGCAGAGTTTGAGTAGATAAAACATCATAAAAGTGCATACGTCCCTGCAGGGATGGTGCACGTGTTTGGGAGGTGGCAGATTGTCCTTTCTTCATGCATTTTATGAATGGGGACAATTTGTTGATTTTTTTTTTTATTTGATTATTTTCATTTTAACAGTAAAACTATGTATAAAGGTAGGAGGGCATAGAACGACAGGGAACGAAATTGTGCGTAAGCGCGTGCGTGCGCGCGTGCGTGGGCGCGCGCGTTTGTGTTTGTACAGCGTTGTTTTGAATGTACTTATGTCCTTTTTACTATGCGCTCGTCTCAATAATTATAGCTCTTTGTCTATCTATCTATCTATCTATCTAAGCATAGATATTTATATATGTGTATGTATATATGTATGTATATGTATATATATATATATATATGCGTGTGTGTGCTTGTATGCATTTGTATCTGTCTGTATCTATATCTATCTTCTGTTTCCTCCTCCTTGTCACTTTCTCTGTGTGTATATATATAT
>NC_068987.1:101695332-101699566 GCF_001194135.2 Octopus bimaculoides
TATATATATATATATATATATATATGACGAAGGTAACTGTTATGAAACTTCGAAGTCATTGTAATCATTAATAATTATGATAGCCGATTTAATATATAGAATTCCTTAAAAAATATACCTGGATTTGTGTACATCTCTGATTAAAATGAAACACACACGCATACATACACACATACATATACACACACGTCCACACACACATACATATACACACACGTACACACAGATACTAGCACATAATATATAAGTGAATATGCGTGTGTATGTTTGGTTGTGTGGGGGAGAAACAAAGAGGTGGAAAGTAGAAGATAGATAAGGTGGAATAAAGAATTAGTTTGTCTACGCAGACAAGAGTTACACGAATTAGTGTTGGAAGGAATAACAAAACTACGAAGTTATGAAAGTTTTATTTAAAAAAAGAAATGGATGAACGGGGGTGAGAAAGATAAGTAGAGACCAAGAGAAGGTAAACAAACATACATCCATACCTATATATGCACTTGTGTGTATATGTATATGTTTATGTGAGTGTACAAATAAACTGATATAGGGAGATAAATAGAGTAAGAGATAAGCAGAGGAATAAGGAAAAAGAGAGAGACAGACAGAAACAGAGATAGAGGCAGAGCTGAGGAGAAAAAGACAGGTAAGGGAGAGATCTGGAGTGGTGTGAGCAGTGAAAATGTTATTGATTTGTAAACTTGCATAAGGTTTTAGCACACTGGGTTATCTTGCTGCAACAGTATATTGATATTGAAAAATTCCTTAAGATATATACGAGAAAAAGAAAAACAAAACAACTTTATATCAGCGTTCCAAGTTTGAGTTCACTCTGGTAGAAACAGAAAGTAGATCTCTATCGTATCACTCCCTGCTGTGGTTCAAGACTCCAAGAATATAAAGAAAAACACATGCGTAGTATAGTCCGAGGTGCTCTATATAGAGTATAGGACAGAATAGGAATATCTAGCATGTTTTTGATCACAGATCTGGTGTGTCATGAATGACTTGGGGCTGAACAACAACAGCATCAGCAACAGTAGCAGCAACAACACCATCACCACCACCAACAGCAAACACAGATACCATTTACCCAAGAACATTTTAATTCGATCATAGATTGGGAAGTATTTGCCTGTAGATAATTAGTGAAATTGACTTAATGAATTAAAGTTACAAATCACTTTTCTCTTCACACAGGCATCACGCAAATTATGCTACGCATGACATAATTTAAAGTACGTGTACCTATCTTCTCTGTATATATTTCATATACTATTCCACTTAGCGCGACTACATCACAAATGGTTACACAGTGTGATGAGTTGGCCAAAGTTAACTATAAGGTACCATCACTGCTTAGCCATGTACTGCACTCACTGTTGGAGAGCTTTGCAAGGGCCGCCATCGAATGGACAGTTGAAACATAAAAGAGAAAGTGAGGCAGGCCACTAAAGATGTGCCAAAGGACAGTGCAGGAAAACTTAACTGATATGGGTGTCACCTGGAAACAGTTGGGCTCAAAATCGTACCACTTGAAGAACTCTCATCGCCTGGTGTTATTTGTGCGAACGAAGATAACATCATATCATCATATCATCATACTAAAATAGGTAGAAAATTAAAACCTGGGATACCAATTCTGGATTTGTCGATTAAATTGACCCAATAATTAACTGCTATTTCATGCAACCATTAATTACTCAGAACGAAAATGCATAGTTGGTTTCGATGTGAATTGAATACCGAATGTAAAGAGTAGGAAAACATACTGCAGAAGCCTTTGACGGATACTCTAATGGTTCTTCTAATCGACAGACCACCACAAGGACACCTGAAGTGTCACCGAAAAGCTTTTAGTTTTTTTTAATTTATCGAGAGTCGTGAGATGAAATGCAAAACTGATACTAGTTAGAATTGAACTCGGAATGGAAAAGCGTTAAAATAATAAACTGTAAGGAAATAAGTTGCTTATTGTCCCAATTCCCATGCCAATCTAAATTGTAAGAGTTACAAATTGAAAATTGGCCTCATCAACTTCACAGAGATACCCATATTCACCAGAGAAAAATAAAATGATTGGTAATGTCTAAGAGAATAGGCCATTCTCGTTACATTAAGAAATATAAACAAACTCCTTAAAATATTGTATTTCGATCTGTCGAAACAATCTGAGATAAATGGGTGTCCTGTGACACATGTTATGGCCCATATATCACGATGTCATTGTTTCTCTACAGCGATGACACAGCTCTTCTCTTAGCTTCACTACCACCATCTTTCACATCCCAATACATTTTAGAATTTCATTTGCTTTCTTTTTCCTTTGCCTATCTCAGAACCAAATTTGTTTAGTATTCTTCTCCCGCTTCATGTTTTCTCACCCTTGACGAAACAAATTGAACATTACACTATAATAACCTTACTTTTCATATTGACTTCCCAAGCCTGTGGAGATCTGAAAAGTTTATGGATGAAGACGCTCCTCTAACTTCGTCCGAGTTCACAATTAAAAAAATCCATATATTTCAGGATAGATCTATAATATCTCATCTTAGAATAAAATTCCTTTCTCAGCACTGAAAACAAATACAATTATCTCAACATTTTAATGTCCGAAGTTTTCTGTTAGCCAAAGTATTGTACAGTTATTGAGTTTACATTCATTTATAATATAGAAACATCACACGTATTCAATAGTTAGATTCATATGACAGTATATTCAAGCCTTGTGGCTGAGTGGTTAGGATGTTGGAATCACAGTTATAACTTGATGGGTTTGATTCGTGGGCTGAGCCGATTCTTGGGCACGGTATTGCTTTGAGCAAGGCACCAATTTCATGGTGTTCTACTCAACTCAGCAAACAATTACTACCAGCCAAGTTGTGGTACAAATCTTTCTTCTTCCATATACCATGTTCTAGATGTTACGTTCATTCAGAGATTGATTCACATCACCCATACTGCATTATAGTTTAAGTTATTCTTAAGTCTAACATTTGGTGTGAATGTTTATAACATAATCACGTCCACTTACATCTGCCAAAAACCAAACAGGCCAAAATCCGATACATTTTCGACCGTAGTTTATTTGGGAGCTGCGAAAGAAAATATATAAATGATTTTTAACATAAGCGCAAGTTTGGGTATTTGAGGACGTGGGATTAATCCATTAAATAAACCTGAGTACTTCACTGGTACTTTATTTTATCGATTCTAGAAGGATGAACGCGAAGTCGACTTCGGTGGAACTCGAACTCAGATGGTTAAAATCAGGTACAAATATTGCTCTTACCAATCCAACTGCATTTGATGAACCACATGAAATGGACAGTGCTTTGCATGCTTATTGAGTTGTGGTGTACTAAGTCATGTTAACTATACAAGTAGTCAATATGGGGCACGACATGAAGTAACGAAATCACGGCCAATTTATCCATTCGCCAAGATATTGCAAAACCGGAACCAGACTAATCCGACATCTTTTATTCCAAAAAGTATGTAATGATTGCTTTCAAATCAATATCTCAACAAAAATACCTGCGTTACATCCCACCCACACACGCATACACATTCATGCAATACAACACATGTATACAGATATATACACAATACAACATACGCATACACACCCAAATGTGGAACAGACAGGTATCTGAACGATATAGGTAAAACTATCAGAGATTCACAGACAATGTAGTGCATATTCAAGCTTGTGGTGTATTAAGAATTAATATTTAAATATGGTTTCGTCAGTGTAAGATAAGAATGATATTATGTCTGTATTCAAACATTTTTTACATTATTTCCGCATTTTCCTTCCCCAAGTTTGTGAGCTCGCATATGCCAATCTATTTTCAAAATATATGCGTTCGTGCGCGCGCGTCGGTGTATAGGTACACACGCGCGCGCACATGCACACACATTTATTTCTATTATTTTTATTATATGTTTCAGCCCAATGGGTGTGGTCATGCTGGAGCAATATACTATATGCATAACTAAATTTAAATATATATATGACATGATAGATCGCTAGCCACTACACATTCTTTTTTTCTCTCCTTGTTTCTCTTCTTGTTTCTTTCTGTGTTTCTTTCTGTGGAAGAGCGGAGGCTCGAAACGTTAAATACTTTTTCACTTCCCGAGCGTTATACTAATACATCTGTTTGATGTCTACACCCCCTGTCTTTGTCTTTTTTTTTGTGAATTCTCATATATATATATATATATA
>NC_068987.1:101699768-101702516 GCF_001194135.2 Octopus bimaculoides
ATATATATATATATATGTATGTATGTATGTATGTATGTATGTATGTATGTATGAATAATATATATAGTTAAGTATAAATATATATATAGAGAGAAAGCGAGGGAGAGAAAGATGGAGCTATACAGACTCATATATGTTTATATGTATCGATGCATGTGCATCTGAACATGTGCATATACATACTCGTGTACATATGTAGGAGAATTTATATGAGGTGCACGTTCTTCGAAATTTCGAAATTTATACGTTAGCAACTGCTCCGTATTTCAATGTTTTGCATACTTTCTCTGTAATATAAATTGATAAGTACATCGAGATGTATACTCATTTGCGTCTTCAGAATATATCTATGAATGCATAGGTATGTGTATACATATGTGCGTGTTTGTGTGTCTATTGAGATGTATACGTATACTTACGTGTGAATATATGTTTTTCTCCATATTCCACTGAAAGAATCATCGATTTTTTTCTTACCTGATTGCTATCTATTTGATCATATATATATATATATATATATGTGTGTACATACATGAATGCGCATGTGCATACGTATATACATACTTATATAAAACGCGTTGGCATGAATATATGCATGTGTATATATTTTCACACACATACATACACACATGTATGCATGTTTGTATGTATGTATCTCTTCACATACATATTTGTGTGTGTGTATGTGTATGATTTACATACAACTTCATCGGTTTTATTTTCTTCGATATATCTCTTATTTGATATACTTCAGATTAGAAGCACATATAGACAGGTGCATGAGAGTTTCTTTGAAGTCTTCAACAGCTAATGAAAGCCAACAGCGGTATTTTGTTAGAATACGCATAACGACAGAGTGATAACGATGGACACAGAGATTTGGAAAGAAAATGAAACAGTGAGAGGGAGAGATAGAGAGTGAGTGAGTGAGTGAGAGAGAGAGGGGGGGGGCAGAGAAAGAGGAATGGTGACGAGTCAGTGAATATGTAGATACTAATGTAGTCTCTCCAAGGAAAAGAAAAGCTAGGACAAGTAAATGTATCGAGAAAGTAAAATATCAAAACTTTTTATTTAGATTTCAGATTCATACGGTCCAGCCATTTATTCTTGTTATTTTTGTTATTATTATTATTATTATTAGTATTATTATTATTATTATTATTATTATCATTAATATTATTATTATTACTGTTATTGTTGTTGTTCTTGCTATGAGATAGCAATAATAATTGTTATTATCTCTATAAAACCCCCCTCACTGACTCTGTAATTTGTTCTTGTAATATCGTCACATATGTCGTCCTCGTGGCAAATAAAATTGCGTTAGTCGTCGTCGTCGTCATCATTATCATCATCATCATCGTCATTATTATTATTATTATTATTATTATTATTATTATTATTATTATTGTTCAGTAGTTTTATTTTAATAACGTGCTTTCACTTCACTACCGAGCGCAGCTCTGTGCGCCTTGGGTATGTGCTGTGGTTTGCTGTGGTGCTCTTATGTTTACTGTATTGAAAGTGTTTTGCGTAGGATGTGTGCAGTACCCAGTAGTGCAATTTTCTGTATGTTATATATATTTGTAAGTCCTGGTGTTTTTGTTATGTATTTGTCTGAATATTTTTAAAAATTATTATTATTATTATTATTATTATTATTATTATTATTATTATTATTATTATTATTATTATTATTATTATTATTATTATCATTATTATTATTATTATTATTATTATTATTATTATTATTATTATTATTATTATTATTATTATTATTATTATTATCATTATTATTATTATTATTATTATTATTATTATTATTATTATTATTATTATTATTATTAATATTTCCATCTTTCTTCTAATATTTCTTTCATGGGTTCGGCTCACCTGCCTTCCTCCAGTTGTATTTCCCCATCATATTCTCGTTCCCTCTATCTCTATACCTACATTATACAACACTTTTCTATGATGTTTTATCAAGTCCCCTTAAATTTCTTTCCCTCCGTTCTCTTCCTTAATTTCGTTATCTTTTATTTCTTCTTATTTCATCATCACTTTTCCATTTGTTTTTCATACACGTTGCTTTCTGTTTTGCATTTTTTCCTTCTTTCATCATCGTTTCGTTTCCTTCCTATTTTTTCTGTTCTTTTCCTCTCTATTTCTTTCATCCCCCCCCCCTATCACTGTGTCCCTAAGTTTCCATTTCTTTACCACCTGCTTTCATTTTTGTGTCTGTTTTATTACATTTGCAATATAAAAACTACAATAACAAAAGTAACAACAAACCTATCACTACATGCTATGCAGAGTCAACAAGAACCTATGAACTGTTGTCGTTTGAAGCAGGGTTTTCCATTAATGAAACCACTGAAACTAATCAAATTGTAAACCCGAAAAAAGCGTTTTGAAAGTAGGCTTTTGATAAAACTGCATCTTTTTCAACTGCTTTCTGCATATATATTACTATATGTTCCTTTTCCATATACACACATATACACCACATTCTCAACAATACAACATAATCACATATCACATTCTCAAAAAACACCACATTCTTACGTATATCAAATTCTCTCACCTGCCGTCTTCTCGAGTAAACCATATTCTCATATATATATAAGATATGCCTACGTATGCCGTGTTCTCATAAATCTTAAATTTTAAAGCATACTAGATTCACATATATATATATATTTAGGCGTAGGAGTGGCTGTGTGGTAAGTAGCTTGCTTACGAACCGCA
>NC_068987.1:101702526-101702768 GCF_001194135.2 Octopus bimaculoides
GGCGTAGGAGTGGCTGTGTGGTAAGTAGCTTGCTTACGAACCGCATGGTTCCGAGTTCAGTCCCACTGCGTGGCACCATGGGCAAGTGTCTTCTACTATAGTCTCGGGCCGACCAAACCTTGTGAGTAGATTTGGTAAACGGAAACTGAAAGAAGCCCGTCGTATGTATGTATATATATATATATGTATGTGTGTGTGTATATGTTTGTGTGTCTGTATTTATCCCCCCAACATCGCTTGAC
>NC_068987.1:101703613-101704699 GCF_001194135.2 Octopus bimaculoides
AGAGAGAGAGAGAGAGAGAGGTGCGTGTGTATGTGTGGATATGCGTGTATAAACTGAGACATATATGTATCTATGCGTGATTTATCTATATGTAACTCTCTATCTGTTTAAAAGTGGGCCAGAAGTCGTATAGCCTGACTCCTTATTGCAGTCTGTAGGCATAAGCTGAAGGTATGGGTAACACTCTTTTCTTTCACACGCACACACTCACACTAACACGTCGACTATATATATATATATATATACGTGCGTGCTTTTTGTATATATGTACATATCTATGCATCATCGATGATTATTGGTTTGATTACTGGTTTGTTCTAGAATTAAAGAACAACGATTTTAAGAAAAGAGATGATTGTTTGGTAGCTAGACTTTCTCTTAGAAGTTGCCACCGAGTATATTCACACACTTTAGATTTTACCATATTTTGAGCTAAAAAGAAAAAAAAGAACCATTAAAAATTATAGGGCATAATCGACAATGTAACAACGTATATTGTATGAAAATAAGATGGGATTGTCATGGCGGGAATGCTTTGATCATACGACTGCTTGGTTAGAGATGACTCGGTGTTGAAAGTTAGTTACATCATTTAATTTTATTACTCTGTATTGACATTCTATCAACACTCAAATGAGGGTATTCTTGTAACATACACACAAGCACACACACACACACAAGAACACACACACGCAGACTCACACTCACGCACACACCAACATATGTATATATAACATGCATTTATATGTACCTATATATTACAGCATTGCACGCACGCACTCATATATATGTTCGTGCGTATAAAGTCCATAAAATTTTATGCGCTGATATAATGGTAGAAAATAAAAAACATTGAAACAAACTAGATGCATTTGAAAAACAAAGCCTATGAAAATTCTATGAAGTATATTTGATGTTCACTTACATATCTTCCATTGTAATATTATTGTGTACAGAAGTGAAACAAGAAGATATTTTTTAGTTCTTATCCGCTAGGCAAAAGGCCAATTGTTTTATTTTTGTTTCTAGAAATAAAGGCGGAGTTGTATAAATCAATACTGGTGTATACATACAGACATACACATA
>NC_068987.1:101704730-101713670 GCF_001194135.2 Octopus bimaculoides
TATATATATATATATATATATATATATATATATATATATATATATATATATATATATATATCATATATATATGAATACACGCACACACGTATGTGTGAATGTATGTATATCTGTCTATCTATGTATCTCTCTATATATATGTTCTTTTTATTCTTTTATTCGTTTCAGTCATTTGACTGCGGTAATGCTGGAGCACCGCTTTTAGTCGAACAAATCGACCCCAGGACTTACTCTTTGTAAGCCTAATACTTATTTGATCGGTCTCTTTTGCCGAACCACTAATTTAAGGAGACGTAGACTCACCAACATCGGTTGTTAAGCGATGGTTGGGAAACATACACAGACTCACAAACATATATATATATATATATATATAGATATATATATATGGTGAGGAGCAAACAAAAATACAAGGGTTCTGCTGTATGTCGATCTTTGTAGTCAACAAGTATAAAACAATTCAGTATGAAACAAACATTCGTGTCTGTAAAAATATCCATTTTTCTTACATTATGGTCACAATGTTTCTGCAAACCGTGTAATCGCCAACCTTACATGAAAAGTAATATACGTATGTGCTTTTGTGCGTATTATTCCTGTGGGTGTGAGTGTGTGAGCAAGTGGTGCACCTGAATTAGTATATACACACCCCCACAGTAAGTGTTAGTCTTTTTAAACAGGCTAATTTCGCCCACTCATTTTTCATAAAATTTGATAACTGGAAAACCTCCTGCGAAGTAGCTGAAAGTAAAAGCTTTCTTCTCGGACATTTTATGTCCATCAAAACGTCTTTTATTATATGACAAGTCACAGGAAGACAATCCATTCTACTTAGTCAAAAAGTGGTTTTTGTTCTTCTCGTTAAGCTCATTGACAGAAACTCATAAATCAGAAATAGATGCACACAGTAAGTGCGTGTCAGACCTTCTCGTTATCCTACGCGCTTCTGGACCATGTTCGGCTGCCGGCGGTTTCAAAACAGACATTTTAGACTATACCGGAAATAAAATCTCTGTACACTGTAACTCATGAATGTTTAGAAATTGTTTAGAATCACTGATTTGCAGGTCGGTGATTATAGACAGTCCTGTCAGAACCTCCCTCTCTAGATGCTGATTTACAAGGCCACCGAGTTCATTTCCGATCAACTCCATTTGTGAAAGGTGCAATATGATGACTGTGATGTCCTTCGTGTTTGTAAATACGCCCCTTCTGTGTCCCAGCCAGCCCAAACGCATCTCAACGATTCTAGCATCCTCAGTAATATCACTACCACAAGAACATTCGGAAAAGAGAGGCGTAAGAATCCTAGGTGAACCAAAACGAATCTATAAAACTGTTATAGGTTGCATTTTAGCTTGTACTAGAGAACTAATATTACTGTATATGGCTGCAATCTAACATCTTAACAATAAATATTCCACATATTCCACATATCAGCACTCTTCTTTGCTGTAAGGTAGGAAAGAGCTAAACAACAAATGGAAACTAAATGCTAGAGGATTGATGAGGTGTTTATCACACTGCTTTGGCTCGCAAACAAGGAAAGAGGAACTGCGAGAATAAAAATGAGAGTTCCTTGAGTTTTGCTTTATGTTATTTTAAGGACTCGTGATTTTATTGTAAATATTGATATAAATGAACTTAGGAGTCATTGTAACTACGTACAATTTTCCCAATGTTTTGCAAACGATATTACATAATTTTTGTAAGTATATCATCATTTCAAAAATTATAACTATCATAAAATCTTCGATACGACTGACAAAGACTGGCATCGGTTTACAGTCATCAAACATTAAATACGGAAGGATATCGAAGACATATTGAGAATGTAATTATTTTCATATTTCCGTACTTTGAATGTTTTCATAATTGAATGTCAAGATTGAAAAAAATATAACTAAGGAAGATAATACAAATCAGGAAGTTGGGTAACATTCGGAAATATAAGCTAAAATATTATCAAAAGCATAACCAACGTTTCGACTAAATAACTGAGAACTCAAAACACATACTTTGCAGAAATTACCGTGCATGAGTAAAGTTGCTGGTATGATGCATCATTCACGACGTATCGCCATCTCGGAAAGAACGAAAATATTCAACAATGAAATTATCTAATCAACTGAAACAATCGATAAAAAAGCTACTTACAGTCTTGATTATATTATAGATACCCTTTCAAAAGTTAACTTTATAACCATAAATCGATGAACCTGCTTTAAAAGAGTAGTGACAATCCTTAAGAAGACTAAATAAAATGTTGCCAATTTTTGACGGCTTAGAATGCTTGTGTGTTTATATAAAACGCGAAACGAATTTGAAATCGGTGGGATTTGAACTCAAAACCTAAAGCTCCGGAACAAATACCGTGAAGCGTTTCTTCATATGCTCTAAAGATTCAGCCACCTCGCCTCTGTATTAATAATCAGTATTTTAAAATTTTGGCACAATTTCAGCAAACATAGATGCGGGGACTAGTAGATTACAATGTCCCTAGGACATTACATGCACTTTATTTTATTGATTTCGGAAGGATGAAAAGTGAAGATGACTTCGACGAGACTCAGAATTAAAAATAGGAGTTGATAGCGCGAAACATTTCATCAGAAGTTCTAGTAATTCTGCCAGCTCACTGAAATAATAATAATAATAATGCCCTAATGCAGTATAAAGCAGTGGCTCTCATATTTCCTCAAATTAACTGATTAGAAATGTTATCATGTACATTGTCTTGAAATAAAAGATGGGATACAGCGAATATTCTGCTCAGTACAACAGATTTGCATGTCAGTTGCTTTACCTTAACCAGTCTGACGATATGTGCATCTCTGTTCACGAGCAGAAGTATTGGGGAAGCATCATAGCTATGTGTTGTGAGGAATTCTTTGGGGTTTGAATAATTCACGTTTGGAAATATGTGTGTTTTGTTCATACTTAAACGACTCTTATTCAGAGACATTCACAGCGATATGGGCTACTCAACCTGAAGAAAATTGTAACTGGACCCCACCTGTAAGTACATGCGCTGTTTATCTTGATATGAGATCACCATGTTACGCACATATGGTTGTAATTCATATGACTGGTGTAATTTTGTCAGACGGGTTGTCATGATGGGTATACTGGGGTTCGTATATTTTACCCGAGTGTCACTTTGATGGCATGCACTGCTCTCCCAGTTTAATAATAATAACGATAATAATAATAATAATAATAATAATAATTATTATTATTATCATTATTATTATTATTATAATTATTATTATTACAGCAGGCTAAATTGTTAGCATACCTGACAAAAATGCTTAACTACATCTCGTCTGTCTTTACGTACTGAGTTCAAATTACGATCAGGTCGATTTTGCCTTTCATCACATCGGGGTTGATAAAATAAGTACCCGTCAAGTATTGGGGTCGATATCATTGCCCTGTGCCAAAATTTGAAACCATTATTATTATCATTGTTATTAGTATAATCATCATTATCGTCGTCATCATCATCATCATCATCCTTATTATTACTGCTATTATTTATTATTATGCTGTACTTTTCATGCTGTACCGCTATTGGATTGCTATTTATAAGGCTGCATCCCATAGCCTTAGGTCTCTAGTACATGCTGCGCCATACAAACAAGTCAGGAAATTCACCTCCTTATCCAACGTTTTAAGCATCCATTTAAACTTCCTGTCACTACTCCTAAGGGTACTATTGCATCTGAAATAACAACTTCATAGCACTTTCAGATACTTGCAATTTCGTATTTTATGTCCTGGTATTTTTCAAATTTCTCGTGATTTATTTTCTGAAGTCCTATCACTCTAATATCAAAAAGGCATCCAACAGCATTTAAGCAAGATACTTCTTTTTATTAAATATAACTAAGTCTAGGCATAAATGCTCCATTTTCCAGTTATTTTGAATCTTCATATTCTATTGTACATTTCTATTGTCGTGTTCAATGACATATTCTGCTCTAGAACACTTTTCCGCACTTTATATTCCTTACTTAAACTTTTACAAAATCGCCAATGTAAGATTGTAGCAACGCTGTCATGTCTACAATTCTTATAAACTTTTAATCAAACACTTTTCACACAGAGACTACATTCACAGCTTCTTTATCTCTTTCATCTAACATTCTACAAGCAACCAAATTAACTTGTTTCTCTATATTCTTATGAAGTATTTGATTGAAAAAAATCTGATACTGTTCTGCTCGGATTAAGTCCTCACGTACTTTCTTCAACATTTTATACATTGGAATTGTTTCTCATCTCTGTAACTTTGAGACTGGACTTGAATACAAACACTGTTGGTAGACAGATAACCATATTTTGGATTTAAACGTAAGATACTAGTATTACAACAGAAATAGCAACGATAAACATTGTACGTATTTTACGTAGAGTACGGTTAACGGAGAAGAAAATGCAAAATTAAGACAAAATATTGCACACAAAGCCCACGGTGTTACTTTTGGTTGTATAGTGAATGCACACAAGAAAATACTCAAGAAGAAATAAAAAAATACTATAACTGTTTGTAAAATTTTGGAAAGATCGCAATTTTAGGGGCGCGTATTGGTAGATACATTGATCCCTGTATTTGAACTTAATGAGAGAACTTAATTTTATCAACCCTTGAGAGATGAAAGGCTACGTTGATGTTAGCGAGATTGGAAATCAGACCGTAAAGAACTGGAACAAATTTTCTCTTCTGTCTGTAATTATTTAAAACCTTCCTTTGTACCAAAAATACAAGGCTCTATGGTTCGAATGCTGATAGCAAAAACAATGTTACTTACACATTGTATTTGTAATGTGCTATTTGATCGGCTTATGTTTTTTTTTTTTCGAAAACTCTAGCTTAAAAACCAAGTGTATCAATTTTTATCTGAATACAGCTAGTGGTTGTCCGTAGTTAACCTTTTTCCTTTGATTTTCTAATGGATATTCACATCAGTAGGACAACTGACCTCTATGAGGTACATACATTTCATTGTCTGTCCCTAAAAACAATATCCAGCCAGTTATGTTCACGCTTGATAGATGTTTTGAAGGGAATGTCCCACCTGTATTAATTGTGTTGATGTCTGCAAACGTATTCGTTAGAAGAGGGATTCTCTATATTTATTCCAGGGCAGTCTGTTTTCTGGGTGGCATTGTATATTGTTTTTACGACGTCATGCTACATAAGAAGGTAGTACCTTGGTGGCGTTTTGGAGCAGCTACTAGTCACATGTGGTGTATTCCAAAGGAATATGTCATTATCTACATTTTCGGTTGCACCTTGGAGCTGCACGTTCGTCACTATTTCTTTTGGGTTTTTTTTTTAGGTATTTTGTAGCAATCTCCTGTTCTTGGAAAAGCATAGCCTTCAAAGTGTGATGTGATGTAGCGGTTACAAATCTAACAGTGAGGCTGCGATCTTTGTCGATATTAGTGACTTCTTCAAGTATTCAAGAAACATACCCATGCATAGTCTTTCTTTTCGTTTGCTGTTTTACATCCAGGTCTTCTTTGAAGTATATTAGTCTAGCTGTTTTGTGGGTATGGGGTGGGTCACCAGGAAGAGAGTACCTCCTGAGGTGCTCGCTACGCACACGCAAGATATTGTTCTCTTCGCTTTTAAGCACTAAGTTAATGCGTTTACTTATGCTGATGTTTTTTAAGAAGTCTATCTGACAGAGACTATACGACATTTGAAGATTCCCTGCACTACTCTCAAGTCTCTACCTCCTTCATTTCTTCTTAAGTAGAGCTTGTCGATATTACTATTTTTGAGGAGATTTCCATTTCATGTTAGTATCTTACAGGTTTTATTGTCCATGGAGTGGATTTCCTCTACAGACTAGTCAACTATATATGATGTTGGAATCAGCACTACTACTGCACATGCATTGTGCGATATTTTATACATTTTGAGGTCATCCACATAGAAATTATAGGTTACAATAATATCTGTAAGCAGTTGCAGACGTCAGAATGTAGCCATTTGATTTTTGTAGCAGGAATTCTTTTATTCTTTTACTTGTTTCTGTCATTTGGCTGCGGCCATACTGGAGTATCACCTTTAGTCGAGCAAATCGACCTTAGGACTTATTCTTTGTAAGCCTAGTACTTATTCTATTGGAATCTTTCGCCAAACCGCTAAGTTTCGGGGACGTTAACGCACCAGCATCAGTTGTCAAGCGATATTGGACACATACACACGCATATGTATATATACGACGGTCTTTCAGTTTCCGTCTACCAAATCCACTCACAAGGGTTCGGTTGGCTCGAGGCTATAGTGGAAGACACTTGCTCAAGTTGCCACGTAGTGTGACTGAACCCGGAACCATGTGGTTGGTAAGTAAGCTACTTACCACACAGCCACTCCTGCGCCTAGAAATGATAATGGATTTAATACCAAAATGAACAGAATTACAGATAGAGTATCTCCTTGGAATATTCCCTTTTCTGATATCTGTTCTAAGCGTAAGAATTGTTACCCAAGTCTTAGTGAGCCTCTCAACGGCAACAATTAATGTAGCAGGCACTTTGTCAAATGTAGGCACTACAACAGCCATGAATATTGAATAAGGTCGAATGATTTCCTATCCTTAAGGCATACTGTCGCAAGGGACCTACGGTGTTCTTTTTTTTCCTTCAAATTTTATTTCAGCTTTGTTTATCAAAATTTTTTCGGTATATCCCTACACTCCATTTTACCTTTTGCCTGTTCAGCAGTCACTATGTTGCTAGACTCACAGCAACGATCCTGGTGGAACTGATAATGTTTGGGTAAGCAATGGGCCGATACTTTTCTTATTTCTTCATTGCCGACAAGGGGCTAAACATAGAGGGGATGAACTAGGACAGACAAAGGGATTAAGTCGATTACATTGACCCCAGTGAGTAACCGGTATTTAATTTATCGACCCCGAAAGGATGAAGGGCAAAGTCGACCTTGGCAGAATTTGATCTCAGAACGTAACGGCAGACGAAATGCCGCTAAGCATTTCGCCGGTGTGCTAACGTTTGTGCCAGCTCGCCGCCTGATACTTTTCTGTGCCGATACTTTTCTCTCAATTCACTGGTTTCATTCTTGGCTAAAATATTTGTCTGTCGTATATAGCAATATAATTTGCTATATAAATCTGACTTTCCAAAGTACTTTATACTTTATAGTATAAAGTACTTTATAGTATACATAGTACTTTATAATATACATATTAGTGATTTTCTGTACTAATATCCAACTATTAGATATCTGCCAAATGCCTTCCCATTATGCAATTTTCCTATATGTATGTATGTATGTGTGCAATCATTTGTGCATCTTGCATGTATATATGTATGTATGTGACAAGTGTATATAACGTACAAGTGTGCGTGAGAGAATATATTGATACATAATACAGTCGATTATGCAGCATACACCAATATATCGACCAAAGGCAAAACAGAAAGTGGAAACCGGTAGGATTTGAACTCGGGTCCTGTAGGTTCATTCCTAAATATTTGAGCACAGTTTGTCTGTTTTCCTGATTGTTCCAATCCCGCCACGCATAACGATAGCAACAACATAATAATAATACGAGAGAAGAAGAAGAAGAAGAAGAAGAAGAAGAAGAAGAAGAAGAAGAAGAAGAAGAACAAGAAGAAGAAGAACAAGAAGAAGAAGAACAAGAAGAAGAAGAAGAAGAAGAAGAAGAAGAAGAAGAAGAAGAAGAAGAAATAGCAGCAGCAACAACAACAAGAACAATAACAACAGCAACAGGAATATTAATTACAGAAAAATACCGGAATACCAACTTAAGAAAAAAATAATCAATAATAGATGCCCATGAAAAATTTTTGTAAAAATTCTGAACATTGTTGAACAGTCAAAGACGTATTTCTCGTGCTATACAAGAGAAGTGTGTGTGTGGGGGGGCGACGTGTGTATGTCCGTGTGTGTTTGTGTGTGTGTGAGTGTGTGAACATGTGTTTGTGTACGTGTCGCTCTGGAGTTATACGTTCAAATAAGTGTAGGTATGATACTTGCGTACTTAACACTGCTTCCATCACACACACACACACACACACACACACAGACACACACATACACACACACACACATATATATATATATATTTGCGTCAGTATGTGTATGTATATGGGTGTGTATCTTCGCATTTACAGACGCATGCATATATGTATGCTAATATACATGCATGCATATACGTACAAACGCATACTCACAAACATACATGCATACATATATGTATATATATGTGTGTGCATGTATTCGTGTGTGTGTGTTTGTGTCTGTGTGTGTGTGTTTGTGTCTGTGTGTAAGAGTGTGTACATATGTAATAGGATCCTGATGTCCATGAGCGCGTTCATGTGTGCGATAATATAGGCATGTGTCCATGTTTGTATTTGTGGATGTTTAGGTACACATATTCATTCGTGTGTCTCTATGTGTCTGTCAGTGTATGCGTCCATGTGCTTACGTATGTGTCTTTAAAAGTGAATAGGAGTGGGAGGAAGAAACTGGATGGTAGAAAGGGTAGGAGGATATGAAATGTGTGAGTACTATTGATGTTAAAGGCATTGATTAATGAGAAAGGAGTTTGGGTTGTGGTATAAGAGGCTGCTTTAATTAAAATGGGTGTGTAATTTGGGTGGCTGAACTTCGGGAGTGGGGGTCGGGTAGTTTTGAGGGTCTCGGGGAAGAGGGGGTTGGCGACATTGTAAGACGGTTTAGATCCAGAGTCTGTTTGGGAATTCGAGTATATTTGGCATAGGGGATTGATTGTATGGCGAGAAAAAAATCTGGTCTCAGCAGCGGAGATGGGAACGGTGTTGGTATTGGTGTGTCGGTGGTGATGGTGGTGGTGGTGGTGGCGATGGTGGTGGTGGCGATGGTGCACAAGATGAATTGGGGTTGGGAGGGTGGGG
>NC_068987.1:101714431-101717267 GCF_001194135.2 Octopus bimaculoides
GTGTCTGATATTCTCTCTGTACTTCGCTCACCCTTCCTCTCTCACTTTCTTTTTGCATATATCAATATAATATTTACTTAGATACATATATATATATACATACACACACAGACTGCCATATGTGCAAATGTACACATTAGTTGCCTGTGTCTGATATTCTCTCTGTACTTCGCTCACCCTTCCTCTCTCACTTTCTTTTTGCATATATCAATATAATATTTACTTAGATACATATATACATGAATACATACATACAAGCTAAAGCACACAGAGTGAAACCGCTTGTCATAGATTGACCTTGAACTCTACTGTGCATGAGCACCAAGTTTTAACGCTGTTTACAGCAGTGCTGGGAAGCAAGTTCTGTAATGTGTGACTTCGCATTGACCATAACAGCGAAAGTTGAACAGCGAAAGTTGAACAGCGAGTCTTCATCAAATTTCGCCAAAAGCTTGGTGATACCTGCCCAGATACCTACCTAGATTTCTCAAAAATTTTTCATCGCTCTCGACACAATCAAGCAGATCCTGTGCAACTGAAGCCCGTGTGTATTCGTGGTCAGTTGAAAGCAGTTTTGGGACAAACTTTACAGACACGAGTCTCATACCGAAATCTTCAGTGATAATGCACTGAACTGAACCATAACTAATTTGTACAACCTCTGATAGCTCATGGATGGTGATTCAACGAATTTCCATAACAGCTGTACGCACATCTGCGATGTTTTTCTTAGTCCTGCTGGTTGCGGGTCTCCCAGAACTTTCGTCAATATCGACATTTTCGGTCATCTTGGAAACGATTGAACCACTCGTACACTTGTGTGTGGTTCATACGCTCCTCTCCATATAAATTCTGCAACATTGCGTAGGTCTCTGAGCAGGTATCGCCATGACAACCTTCTCTGTCATGATCAATGCGACTATCACGCGCTACACACATTTATTCCAAGCACTGCTGTAAGCAGCGGAAGTGAGCTAATACGTTAAAACTTAGTGTGCATGCACAGAAGAGTTCAAGGTCAGTGTTTGCCAAGTGGCTCTATTCTGTAGTTCACTGTTGACATTTGGACCGTTGGCCCCAACCACACTAATCGCATGGGTATAGTACAGTTGGTAATGGATATTAACAAGGGTGGTTATATTCATAACCATCTATGTTATCCTCTCTTCATACTGCTTCCTTATTCTATGTACTTGTATCCACCACATTTTGTGGAATACCGAACGATATCATTATTATATAATAAAAGTAACACATGTCAATAGATAACATAGTGAACCAACAAGCCTGAATATAGATTGATGGAGAGTATACAATGCCTAGAGCAACGTTGTTGAACACCTGTAATATTACACCTTACTGCAAAATTCAGTGTATACATTATATATACCATGGACAGAGCACATCAATCTTGCAAGCCTTTATTGCCATTCGTGAAGCATATAGGCAGTTTCCAATTGTATATGAGGAATCAGTGAAAATACACGCAAGCGCATCTATTTGATACCACTTTGTTACTTTTTGTTTTTCAAATACATGCTACTTGCTACTCTAAAACATTTTTCATTACCTATTTTGCTTATATATTTGCAGTTATTTATGTATATATATATATATATACAGATATGTCTGTATATGTGTGTGTGTAGGTATATAAGTGTGAACGTTTGTGTTTGTCTATGTGTATGTATACGTCTGTATGTGTATATTAGAAGGCTGATGAAGTGGACAGCGTATGAAAAAGATAAACCTTTAAATATGTAAGATATAATTGTCGCACGAGCACACACTCGTGTTGCGATTGGGCTCTAAGTTCTCTGAATATCAAATTATAAATCGCCATAAATTGATTTAGTTACTGTTGTACGATATGTCAATAATATAGCCATGAATTAATCATATCTTTCTAATGTTTTTCCTATATTTTTATATTTTCAGGTAAGAGATTCTTTCATACTTCTATTAATGGTTAAATATTACGTTGTGCAGTATAAAACGATGTCCAGAAGTTTGGTGAGTGCAACTTAAATTTTATTCTGAACGAATATATATCCTTACATACATATATGCATATACTTATAATCATACGTAATTTTAATACTTCCAATTGATATAAAATTACAAAGTGACTCAAAGACCGAGAGTTTCGTACATTATATCTATCAAATTAATCTATATCAGACTCTGTCTGTCTCTCTGCATCTATCTATCTATCTATCTATCTATCTATCTATCTATCTATCTATCTATCTATCTATCCGTCCGCCTGTCTGTCTGTCTATTTATTAATTTACCTAATTATATCTATATCTACATATAGATACAAGTGAGATACACAGGTAGATAGTTAAAATTACAACTACGGTTATGTTTCAAAAACGATACAAACAAGTAATATACGGAGTCCGACAATCGGAAGAAGGAGATTGAAATATAACGTAGAAATGCTAAGCGAAAAATAACAATTATAAGAAGTGTACGATGACGATACAAAAATCAGAAGAGATTCTAATGTTTCGGGGGATAATAATACGAAAGAAATCGCCTCGGTGCACCTTTCAATCAATGCACAACTTAAAATCCCTTTTTTTTTTTACTTATCCTCCCTATGCCGTTTCATACATAAATATTTCCCTGAGTTACCTAATTAAATCCGAACTACACGAACAAAACAACTTACCAAATGCTGTATAAATACAACAAAAATTAAAAGAGACAGCGAGAGAGAGAGAGAGAGAGAGAGAGAGAAAAAACCTTAAGGTGCAGTCTCTCGAGGAAGGTCAAACAGTTACTGTTAAACATGTATGTATGTATGCATGCATGCGTACATGTATGT
>NC_068987.1:101717796-101718823 GCF_001194135.2 Octopus bimaculoides
ATATATATATATATATATATATATATATATATATAGATAGATAGATAGATAGATAGATAGATATAGGAAATCTTTGTATCAATTTAACATGGACTTTCTATTTGAACACCGAATAATGCGTTATTAACAGTATATGAGATCCGCTCATATAGATACTTAGTACGTAAAGAGAACACACGTACATCGTAGTAGGTGATCCATCAAGACCGTTGAGGTTTATGCCGAAAATGTTATGGTTAAAATACTGCAGGTAAATGCCCATAGGAAAAAAAAAAGAAAAAAAAAACATAAGCAAGGAAAGGACGGAAGATGGCCGATGTTTTAGAGCAAAAGGACTTGGTATAATGCTGTGTGGAGTTGAACGCAGCAAAAATGAAAGAAGTTGGAATGATGTTTGACACGGGAATACATAATTAAAAGTGATACATGAGTAGTCAGCACTGACAAAGAGAAGTTATTATAATAGTGGCAGAAAAGAGAGAGCAATAGGCGAGCGGCAAATACTGGGAAAAGGCACAAGTCATGAGAATGTCAAGGTAATATGAAATTTGGCACGATATGACACGATTCAGCATGTGCTAGGTTTCCCCAAGTTTGGGGCCCCTTCTTGTTGTTATTTCCTCTTTCTATACTTTAACTTGCAGTATCTATTTAACGACTAATCGTAATCGTTATTCTTGGTATGACCTTTTTTTATTGTATGAATCGTAACGATGGATATCATAGTCGCTATTATCATTACTAGCGTCATCGCTGTCATCGTCATCGTCATCGTCGTCAATTTATCGTTGCACTATCATTAGTTGTACGATAACTCTTAACATTTAATCGATCGGAAAATTTACGTCCGCTATTGTTTTTCTTGAAGATCTGCCAAAACACTTCAAATGTTTCTAACAACACATTACAAAACCTTACACTCTTTTTTACTTCTTTTAGTCTGTCTGCCTCTGTATGTATGCAAACACACACCAACACGCACACACACACACACATGTACATATATATATATATATATATATATATA
>NC_068987.1:101719026-101721446 GCF_001194135.2 Octopus bimaculoides
ATATATATATATATATATATATATATATACACACACATATAATCGGTATACAGCACTTACTCGGTATTACCTGTATCCTCCGGGGTTTGGTTAAATCCAATACCCTCCTCAACCTTATATATACACATATATGTATGTATTTATAAACACAAATATATGTATGCATACACACACACTCACACATACACATATATGCATATGTGGTGCAAGCGTGTCCGAATGGTTAAGAAGTTCGTTTTGTACACAAGATCCATGATTCAATCCCGCTGCATGACATGGGCAAATGTCATTTCTCTATTCTGAAACCGTCTTGTACTTTGTGAAACTGTATATGTTCTCGTCGGGTGAATTGTAACATTACTGCAGATGGGTCAGCATGGTTGCACACTGTGTCATGCGGATTCTGACTAACAATTATGTACCTGTGAAATACCCGCAACTTCCACGTGTCGTAGATGCCTTGCAAACAACTTATACTTGCAAGTGCTACCAGTCGAGAACTCCGCATACCGGAACCCAGCAAGTATATGGGGTCATCAGGAGAGAATGGGCACCATTTCGGGGCCTACCTCTCGACAGCATCAATGTGCACCGGCCCCCTCACTGATATGAGGCCCCGCTTGCTAGATCAACAGGTTATTAAATATAGCTCAGTATATCCATCGCACATTGTCTCTCTTTTAACCAAATCCAGTAGCTATCCTTCTGCACTGTAGTTTGGATATCGGCCATGGTGGTATTTACCTTACGATGAGTTAGGCCTAACGATAACAACAGTCGCCTCACATTGTGTCCATCAAACCCTCTACATCCGACTTCGATTGGAAAATGCTCCGCTTTCCAGCCTGCGTCTTCACATTCCCCGAGGAGGTTTACTTAACAGTTGATCTTTCGAGCCTGAGCGGCGTCCATATTATCTTCATGAGAAACCGTTAACTCGACTAGATTTATAACTTTCTTTCCTTCACACCACATTAAAATTTCCGTTTTTTCTTTTTCGTAACTGGGATGGGAAACAGTCCTTAGCACCCTGGTAAATCTGCAGTCACCTCCCAATAGCCATTCCACTTTTCATTTCTCACAAGAAGTTTCTTGTTCTTCTTGAAACGGAACTGCTGACCTGAGCGCACGAAGGTAATGAAATCTCTAGTTGGTACTTTCAACAGCTTTTTCCCACTGTTGTTGAGACCAATTTGGTTCTTTATAAACTTAAGGACCAGATATTTAAGTCAACTGAACATTGTATACTCATCGTTAAACAAGCGGTACAAGCTTGTGTGTGTGTGTGTATGTGTATATGGGTTTGTGTTCATGCTGCAATTAGGTCTTAAACAGAAACCCATAAAATGAGGTACGCATTTTGGACATCACCAGTATTGTCGCTAAAACCTACCTCATAGACACGTATGTAGATGTGATCAAATTATATGCGTGTATTCTTTGTGCTTCTCAGTCAGTGTCTGCATTCGCATGATAATCTATCTATCTATCTGTCTATCTATAAATCTATTTCTCTGTCTGTTGGCCCAGTCTGTCTGTCTATCTATCTATCTATCTATCTATCTATCTATCTATCTATCTATCTATCTATCTATTGTCTGTTTAATCTCTCAACCTATCTATCGATCTTATCTATCTACCTACCCCTCTGCCTATCTATGTACATACCTACCTACCTACCTACCTACCTACCTACTTAATTATCTATCTATCTATCTATCTATCTATCTATCTATCTATCTATCTATCTATCTATCTATCTATCTATCTATCTACATAGCTAGCAAGCTGATCTTTATCTATGAAGTAAGAATCTATGTGTCTGTATGTCTGAGTACGAGTGTCCGTCTTCCGTGAGAGGCCAGTGACCGCAAAGATGATTTCATTGGCAAATAAAATATGACAAATTCGCGAATATATCGTCCACACGTAACTTCTTTTTGGCAGATTATGTTATGCTATTGATTTTCGTCTTGGTTTCTTTCGTATAGAGTGCCACTGTCCATTCCTAATTATCGGGGTGTCTTGTACGAGATAAAAAAAAGTGGACAGCTTCCAAGCGAATTTCTTATCATGCAACGCCGGTTGCAATTCTCGGTTGTGTTTGTATTTTCAATTTAAAAAAAGGAAATTTAATCTGGAATAGAGCATATTTCGTACAAATATATATTTTTACGCACCAGCTGTCTATGCGTACCACGCTCTCTAGGTTATCATTCTCTTTATAGCAACCACACACACACACACGCAAACACACACACACACATACACACACACAAACACACACACACACAAACCCCCACACACACACACAAACACACACACACACACACAAACACACACACACAACTACACACACACACACACACACACACAAACTCACTCACACATATACTCACGCAGATATACTCAAACACGTA
>NC_068987.1:101721551-101725465 GCF_001194135.2 Octopus bimaculoides
ACACACACACACACAAACACACACACACACAAACACACACACACACACACAAACACACACACACAACTACACACACACACACACACACACACAAACTCACTCACACATATACTCACGCAGATATACTCAAACACGTAATCACACACACGCATACACACACATAACACACACGCATAAACACACACACAACACACAAACAGATTTTCCAATATAGATTTTTTTTCTTTCAGTGTTTAACAAAAACAAACACCCAAAAACAATGAAAAAAAAACAAAACATTTGAAGACTATATAAATGCAGAGACAACTTAAAAAAGTGTAACTATAGGTGCATATATCTATATATGTGTGTGTGTGTGCGTGCGTGACTACGTTGTCGTGTGTGTGTGTGTGTGTGCGTGTGTGTACGCGTGTGTGCGTGTGCGTGTGCGTGTGTGTGTCTATTATGTACGGATGTACGCGGGGGTGCTGAAAAGTTCCTGGTTTTAATATACACCCACACGCACATGCACATGCACACACGCACGTACACACACACATTCACACATACACACATTGTCACACACAACCACATACACATACATTGATTGGTTGATAATACATAACATTGGTGAGATTTACTTTTATCCTTCAGTGAACTTGCAAAGGACGGTGCACCTGACCATACATTGTCCTTTTTGCGCTTCTCTTGCTGTTAGAGGAAGTGCAGAAGTTACACGCAAACCGGACACACTTTTGAATCCTTACAATAAAGTGTAACCCTCAAAATATAGTCAAGGACGAAGTGTTGTTCTGAAACAGCGCGATGGATTAAACTTTCTGCTCAAAAATTCTCAGCAAAAATAGCTACAACAAAAATCACAAGGTATTACCTCGTTCAATGAACAAATAATCCTGCCAATCCTGGACTGGTGTGTACTTTATTTTATCGATCCTGAAAAAGGATAAAAGGTGAAGTTGAACTCGTCATCATTTGAAATCAGTTGTGTAGGGATCCGTAACAAAAACCGCATTTTTGTTCTACGCTCTGACGATTTTGGCCTTGTATTGCTTGGTGATTTATTCGAACGATCCCAGAAAGATAAAGAGTGAACAGTTTCTCTCGGCAGTCTTTGAAGTCAGAACGTAAAGAGATGTAAATAAATGCGTGGAAAACATTTATATTCTTCGAATTTTTTTCACACTTCTGACAATTGGATGAAAAAATCGTTTTACACACACACACACACACACACACACACACACACACACACACACACAAATCCACACGCAGGCACATGCACATACATATAAACATACACACAAACACACACACACACACACACATATATATATATATATACGCACACATACACACATATATGCCCACACACACATATACACATACACGCATACACACACATACACACACATAACACACGCATACACACACACACACATATATATATATATATACATGCATACATACATACATGTACATGTGTGTGCGTGCATGTGTGTAATATAAATATATATGTATATACATATGTATATATACACACACGTACGAATAAGCTTGTGTGTGTGTGTGTGTGTGTGTGTGTGTGTGTATGTATTGTAACAATCAAAACGTGACCGCAGTTGAAAGTTTAAGTGTTTACTGAAATAAAAGAGAACATATTCAAAGCTCACACGCATCCTCGTATACAATGTGCACGGGCGCGAGGCAGGGAAATGAGTCGGTGAGAAAACGAGAAGAGAATGCCCACGAGGGAACAATAAACGGGGTAAATATTGCGGTAAATGTTTGCAATACACTGAGAGAATGGCGGTTATTGATTAAATGTAAAATACGTAGTCAGTTAGTTGTAAATAGGGACACCTGTTGTTCGTTTGGTTGCCAGTTCTCTACGTCAATCAATATAATGATTGAGGTGATGATGATGATGACGACGACGACGACGACGATGATGATGATGATGATGATGATGATGATGATGATGATGACGATGACGACGAAGACGACGATGGCGGTAATGATTATGTCGGGCCCTGTGGTGATGATACTAGTGAAAAATCGACGTTAATAAACAGGTTTACATTTTGTTTAAGTAAATCACATTAAAGCATTAATCTTTGTACACGTTTCGTAAACAACGACGACAACAACAACAACAATAACAGCAGCAGCAACGGCAGCGACAAGTGATAATCGTTTCCACTATAGGCACAAGGCCGGAAACTTTTTTGAAGGAGTGGAGGGGGGGTCTGGTTGATTAGATCCGCCTAGTATTCAACTGGTATTTATATTATTGACCCTGAAAGCATGAAAGACAAAGTCGACCGCAACGTCATTTGAATTCAGAACATGGAGACAGACGGAATGCCGCGAAAGCATTTTGGCCGTTCGCAAATGTTACTACTACTACTACTACTACTACTACTACTACTACTACTACTAATAATAATAATAATAATAATAATAATAATAATGAAAGATGGGCTACAGCAAATATTCTGCCCAATACCACAGATTAGCATGTCAGTTGTTTGACCTTAACCAGTTGAGCATGTCCCTTGGTGACTGACGATATGTGCATCTCTGATCACAAGCAGAAGTAGTAGGGGAGCATCATAGCCATGGGGTTTGAATAATTCACCTTTGGAAACATGGGTGTTTTGCTCAACATCCTTAAACAAACCTTATTCAGGGACCATTTGAGCGGAATGGGCTATTTGACCCGGAGAAAATTCTAACTGGGCCCCACCTGCGAGGTCATGAGCTTTTTATCTTGATAGGAGATCACCATGGCATGCACATATGGTTGTGATGCATGTGCCTGGTGTACCCTTATCAGACGGGTAGTCATGATGGGTATACTGGGCTTCGTATATTTTACCCCAGTGTCACTTTGATGGCATGCACTGCTCTCTCACTCAATAATAATAATAATAATAGTGATAATAATAATGAGGTTCAAATTTTGGCACAAGGGCACCAATTCCGGGGGAAAGGTAAAATCGATTACATCGACGCCAGTACTCAACTGGTACGTGTTTTATCGACCTTGGGAGGATTAAAGGCAAAGTCGAACTCGACGGAATTTGAGCTGAGAACGTAGACGGACGAAATGCCGGTAAGCATTTTGCCCGGCATGCTATCGATTCTGCCAATCATGTTTTCTACTATAAGCACTGAGGTAGATGTCCTCAAGTAGACCTCAGTCTCAAAACCTCAGGCCTTGTGCCTATAGAAGAAGGGATTATTGTTGTTAATATAATGTTAGTTATAGTGGTTGAGGTGTGGTCGATGGTAATTGAGTATATTGTGTGTGTTTGAACAAAATATGATACGACGGAGTGATCGCTTCGTTGTTGCGAACTAACGGCTTATCCAGGGAATTGGACAATTAAGAGTTTGATTAACAGACTTTAAATTTTATTCGTTTGTCACGTCAGTCACGCACAATTTTGCAAGAGTGGGATTTCCATCTATAAGTTTTAGATTTTCTTCATATTTTTATAATTTTATAAATACTCTCTTCAGCTTTTTTTTTTATTACTTGCTCCAGTCATTTATTGATTGAGTCATTGAACTGCGGCCAAGCTGTGGCCCCACTGTAATTATTATTATTATTATTATTATTATTATTATTATTATTATTATTATTATTATTATTATTATTATTATTATTATTATTATTTTATGTTTGACTTTTGTTTTGCATTTGTACAAGTTGGATCCAAGTCTCACTCAGAGACCTCAAGAGACAACAAGTTAGAAGTTCATGTAGGTGTTATGCTTAGGGTACCATATATTTGGATTTGTACAGTTTTGTTCAAGTGAATGTTTAAGAAACCATAAGAAAATTATGTGTTTGCTTTAAAATTTGAGATCACATAGACAGTATTTTACGTAGGATATGGGCAGTTCCC
>NC_068987.1:101726002-101726949 GCF_001194135.2 Octopus bimaculoides
TAATCGACTAGACTTCTCTACCAAATTTTCTGTCCTCGTGCCTTTAGTGGAAGGGATTATTATTATTATTTTTGTTTTTGCTTCTCAGAGCCGACAGCAACCTGTGTTGTCAGTGGTCTCACAGTGTCACTTTCCGAAAATTATAAGCATTGATATTTGCATGTTGAAATATCGTGTAAGACACTCAACTCCGACACACCAATCTCGAAATCTTAGCTATCTCTATTCAAATAATCTTTTTTTTTTTTTGTTTTTGTCTTTAATCGACTCCTGCAATTTTTTTCGTGATCCCTATTCCATCTGTCGCTTTTGACGAATTATTTTGAAAACAAACGTAAATTGCTTTACAAATGATGAGAGAGAAATATACGCATGCGCGCGCACATATTAACTGACGAACACACACATGACGGACATTGTATCACCAAATTCTTTCACACGACATTGGTTGGTCAAGGCTATAGGATAAATCGCTTGCGCTAAGTAATGCACAGTGGGTCTGAAATCAAATGCAGTTAAAAAGCGATCCACTTAAACTTGCAATCATGCATAAGTGCGTGTGTGTGCGCGCTTATGTGTGTGTGAGTGTGCATATATACACCTGTGTCTATATGCGTGTGCAACTTTGTGTAGACAAACATGCACACACACACAAACACACATATATACATATGAAAAAGCTATATATCTGTCTATCTATTTCTCTCTCTCTCTCTCTGTATATATATATATATATATATATATGTTTGTATGTATGCATATGTATATATGTGTGTGTGCTTGGGTGTGTGCGCGTGCGTGTGTGGGTGTGTATGTGTGTATAGATGTATATAGATATATAAACGTATGGCAGAAATAGGTGACCAGTTCATCAACAATCATATAAATATATATATATGTATATATACATACATACATATATATATATATATATATATATATATATA
>NC_068987.1:101727539-101728380 GCF_001194135.2 Octopus bimaculoides
TGACGTATGTAGTGTGAAAATGGGGGATGGGAGAAAGGGAGAAAGTAGTTGGTCAGTTGTAGTGTGTGCGTGGTGTGATGCGAGGGTATTGGTGTGGTGTGCGTGGTGTGATGCGAGGGTATTGGTGTGGTGTGATGTGAGGGTGTTGGGAGGTGGGGAAGGCATGGGTGGAGTGTGGGGTAGAGGTAGGGGTCTGTGGGTAGATATATATATATATATATATATATATACTCACACACACACTCAAATACACTCACGCCCAGACACAGGCTCACGCACGTACACACATACAAACAAACCTGCACTCACACGTACACACATACACAGTGACTCAGACAGAAGCCCAATGTGTGTGTGTGTGTGTGTCTATTTACGAAATTATAGACATTTTTGCGTTAATGTAAGTACAAGGATACGGAGACATAGAGACAACGTATGTTAAAATCAGGTACAATTATACATAGCCTACGGGTATGCATGTACATCATGACAATAGGTTATTGAAATCTTTGGTTCTATAACCCATTCATGAATTACAAAACATTCACCACCATAATGGCTGGACCAGCAGTGAACAAATCTGAAATATGACCTTTTATTCAAGAGGATTCTGTGTTAGTTTTTGACATCGTACCCAATGCAATTGTAGCTAAAAAGGGATATAGGCTTTGAACAATAGAGGGAATACTGAATTGGCCAACACACACACACGCACACACACATACACACACGCAGATGTGTATTATCTTAGTGTCTATACACATGCATGTGTGTGAGTGTATACATATGTATATATATATATACATGTGTGTTTGTGTATGTATGTAAACATTCACACACA
>NC_068987.1:101728605-101730159 GCF_001194135.2 Octopus bimaculoides
TCTCTCTCTCTCTCTCTCTCTCTCTCTCTCTCTCTATATATATATATATATATATATATATATATATGTATATATATATATACATGTGTGTTTGTGTATGTATGTAAACATTCACACACATACATAAAGTACACATATGTAGATGTACATAAAACATATATATGTATGCATGTATGTATGTATGTATGTATGTATGCATACATCTATGTATGCATATAACTACGTGAAATGCTCAGCCGTTTACACGCCAATCCAATGAGGAGGTAAATCAGTTGATCGAACATCTGTCTCTTGATTGTCAAAACCAAGGGAGAATCATCCATATGCATTTCTATTGTTGCTGCAATTTTTAAGCTCTAGGTCAGATGAGGTTATACCGACCCGTGACCTATAGTATCTAGACACGAGACCATCTTGACATTTATTCACGCATAATGTATCTAGAGCTGCATTATCAAATATCTAGAATCATTTATTTAAATAATACGCCATGAAGATGTAATTTGCAGCAGAATACGTTGGTATTTCTATCTAGCTGAGTAGCCACAGAGGTTTATATCTCATTTGTCCTTCACGTAATGCTGGGGTTACTTCAAATAACACACGTCTTATATATCGATATGAAATAAACGAGAAATATATGGATGTTGAGTATAGGCGTGAAGTTTGCTTCCTAAATCTAAAGTTCTGTGTTCAGTCCGACTGCGTGTTACGTTGGACAAGTGTCTTCTACTAAATCCCTGACAGCACAAAGCCTTCTGTGTGGGTTTGGTAGTCAGAAATTGAGAGAGACCTGTTGTATAAATGTTATACGTAAGTGTGTGCTTCTATGTGTTTGCGTTTGTCCCCCAATACTGCTTGACAGTTAATGTTAGTTTGCTTACTTCCTCGTAACATGGCTTTTCGGAATAAGTGACTGTTAGCAGAAGTAGCAGATTGAAAAAAAAAAAAAACCTAAAGGGGTCGATATCGTTCCACTAAACCCTATAATGCGACGCTCCAGCATTGCCCCTGTCCACTGACTGAAACGAGTGAAAGATAAAAGTAAAGTATTTTGAGATTATCCAAGAGAGAAATTTATTCACCTGGGACTACATTATAATTTTTATGTCTTATCTAATCTTCTTCTACTCTACCCCGTCAAACATATAACTATACCCTAGTGATAGTTATATGTAACGAACCAACCCTAAAATTCGTCGAAGACCCATAACTTTGACACGTTGGCTCTGTCATATCTTTTAACGAGATTTCGGTAATTTTATGTTTCCTCTGAAATTTAGACGTTTTAAAACGTTTAGTGCTGTATTAAGATACAGGTGCAGACATATCTTACTTCAAAAACATTGCTTGTTCTTCTTTTGTGTGAATAGGCAACTGTTTTAACGTAGAGTCTCGGTTTCATTTCTTGCGAGCTGTAATATTAAATACGCTTAAATATTTTTATATTCATTACACGTTCAATTTTATTTGAAAATTTCAACATTCATCCAAATTAAGATTTCTGACAATAAATTCCATATATATATATATATATATATATATATATATATA
>NC_068987.1:101730568-101731146 GCF_001194135.2 Octopus bimaculoides
TTATTGGGATTGTCACATTAAGTTAACAATATACTACAACTTTATCGCTCCACTACTGCTTAAATCTCTCTGAGAGATTTAGAAATATTATATATATATATATATAACGTTACACATGGCCTTGACTTATACTGGCCGAAACCTTTCAAAGTTATCAAAGTTATATATATATGTGTGTGTGTGTGTGGTGGGGTGTTGCTCTTGGAAACTTCGAAAGATATTCATTCTTGACATATTGAAGAAGACTGGTGACTAGTTTGAAAATCGTCTGGTATTGCCACTGTTTGTCAATGAATAATATCACAGTTAGTCTTTTGTTCATCGTTGGCACATGTTTTTGGTGACATTACGATTTATTCACCAAATTCTAAAATGTAGCCTGCACATTTCTTTAAATGCACTTCTGTCATTGTATGTACGTACGTATGTATATATCTATGTGTGCATGTGTGTATGTATGTATGTATGTATGTATGTATACACGTATGTATGTATGAATGTGTCAGTCTCTTTTCATTATTCTCTCGCTCTCTCACTCTCTCTCTTCATATATATATATATATATATATATATATATA
>NC_068987.1:101740288-101741768 GCF_001194135.2 Octopus bimaculoides
ACTACTACTACTACTACTACTACTACTACTACTACTACTACTACTACTACTACTACTACTACTACTACAAGTGAGTGACAACCACGTTAATTTCAACGCTTGCGCCTCCAGTTCTTCGATGAACGGGAAAACACCAAAATCCTCGGGCGAAGTAGCTGAGTATTCAAAATTTTCATGTATCCTTTTCACATTTCTCTGATAGAATCAGCATCAGCAGCACCGAGACAGTGTTACTCATATGAGATACATGTATCGTCAATCCGACCGCCTTCTATATAGTTTACTTGCATGGCTAGGATCCGAACCCTAGGTTACGATAAATACATTTGCTCAAAATATCAAGTAACAGGAAGGAACACGGGAGCTCTTTGTTACGAAGCGAACATGTTAACCACTCAGCCATACATGCAGCCTCCCCCCCCCCATTACCACGACATAATTACTGTTATCATCACCAATACGGCTAATTATCCCTACTAATTGCGACGCTGTTACCTACCCCAGCACTTTCTTGGCCGTGACGATACACTCATTTACACGATTAGCAAAACCTCCACCATCCCGAATAACCTCACTTTTGTTATCACCATGTGCATCAGCAGCAGCGGTGTCAGCAGTAACAGTGGTAGTAGTAGTAGTAGTAGTAGTAGTAGTAGTAGTAGTAGTAGTAGTAGTAGTAACAGCAACAACAGCAAAAGCTGCAGCAGGTTTTCGTTAAAAATGAAGGACATGAAAGAATTAGCTGTTTCAAACGCAAAACAACAACAACAAAAACTTCCATAGAAATAATATCAATGAGAGAAATTCGAATAACGATGAAGTTAATATCAATAGTAATAATAATAATAATAATAATAATAATAATAATAATAATAATAATAATAATAATAATAGAAAAATCGAAGATAAAATATGATTACGGCGGCAAGAACAATAGTAACAATCGATAATGAAGTGTTACAAAATTCGGAACAACAATAGCAATCAACAATATGTTCAAATGTAAATATCATCATATACAACCAAGTGCAACAAATGAAGCTAGTGTTAATATATTTTGATGCTGGCAGCAGGAATGTAGAGTTAAATGGGAATAATTTTGCAGTGAGGCAAAATACAATATTAGTTATTAATTATTATCATTTCGATTTATCTTTTTATACCAAAAATAGTGCGTTATATAAAATAAGTCTACATTACCTGATGAAGTCGTATAAAGACATAAATGTGTTATTTCAGCATGGAATATCTCTATGAGAAACACACACATACACACAAACATATTTACGCTTACATATTCGTTGTGTAAGATCGTTGATAATGAATTCGCGTGTTGAAACAGATATTGTTGCATTTGTGGATGGTCTTGTTGCCAGTTTAGCCAATGAAAACACACGCCCTATACATTTCTTATATATTTGCTCTCTCTCTCTCTCTCTCTCTCTCTCTCTCTCTATATATATATATATATATATATATA
>NC_068987.1:101742742-101745145 GCF_001194135.2 Octopus bimaculoides
TTTTAAATCATGTCATATTTAAATTTGGTAAAGTTATTTAAAATTTGTTACAATTTCAAAATTTTCCAAAGTCTATGAGAAAATCGTTCGCAATCATTTCTTAAAGTCTTGTATTTCAGTATATTAGCGTCATTAGTATATATATATTTTTTGTAGGAAGAAAGGGCTTAAAAGCTTTGAAGCTTGACAATTTGGTTTATCAGTACAAAAAAAATAGAAAGTAAATTTTTTAAAAATGATGTGATTATTGTGATAGCATGGTTGTGGATTTTCATGAGGTCGGACAAATGGAATGAAGTAACAAAAACGACAAAATGGTTCTTCATAATTGTGATGATATTTATATATTCTTTTCGTATTGCTCGTGTTGTTGCTAATTTTATTGCACTTCAAATTAATAATCGTCGCATCTCTCTTGCAGTTATTATCATATATTTTGAACGGTAATTGATGGCTTGAGACGATTGAGTATCACATAGTATAATACGAATATTTTGAACCAATAAGAATACTCTGTCAAAAAACAATAGGTGTTACCGCATGATTCTCGAAGGTGCTTTTGCAGTCGATGAGAAAGATCAGATTTCGTTGATCTTCAATCTAAGATGTTACAACCGTAACGATCTCGTTTAAATTTTAGAAGTAGTGGTATTCCCATCAATGATTTACGTTATAACTATATTCATAAATATTTCAGTAATTCTGCCATGTAAGCAATGATAAGAAGAATACCACGAGTCAAACGTAAATATTATATATCGCACATTTTAAGTGATACACACATACACTATGAATTACAGACATATCCTGGAACAAGGAGAAGAATGCTTGCACCAAGATGAAGTTTCCCTTGATAATATCTAAAAATTACAGAAATGTACTTGCATTGCAAGTGTTTTGATCTAAGATCGTATGATGAAACTAAAACGGTTGCAGCGTGAAAAGCATATGTTAGCCATTCAGAAACTCACAAAGACTGTCAGCATTTATTGTTTGTAATAAAATTAAATCAACATTTAACGAAAACAAAAATAATAAAACAACAGGTTCTGTTTACTTATATTCAAGAAAATAGAAGCTAAGTTAGCATGCTGTCTACTGCTATTAAATGATCTGATCTGGGTTAGAGTTAGGTTAAGTGTTTGGTGTTGGCATTCACTGTTAGGATTTAGGTTCAGAGTTTAGGATTAGATAAAAGGTTAGGATTAAGGTTAGTGTTAGAGTTAGGGTGACGCTGTACGTTGAAGTGTTAATAGCCAGGTAGGCCACTGGCTAAAGTGGTACCAGAAAGGTGTGTCCTTATATTATTGTGGTTATTTAACCCTATGTCAGTCCTGATTTGATTAAAGGCGTAATAACTGTAATCATTTCAAGAGTATGCATTAGACTACTTTATATAAATAGGTTTCTTTTACATGACTGTAGCGTATGGGTTAAGGGATACTGGACTGCTATGTTTAGCATGGCGAGCAAACCACACAGAAACTACATCTGTGTTGGGTGAATGCATGTGTGAGTGATTGTTTCTGAAACGAGAGTCTATGCAAGCTTCAGTATATGGATTTGAGTGTTTGTGTGAGTGTGTATGTACGAGGACTTGTGTTGAAGTATTTGAGTATGTGATGTGTGTGTCTTGTGTGAGGAAGTGTCTTAGTTCGTGTATACGACGCATGTTTGCACCAGCTGATAAATTAGTACAATAATAACAGTGTCGTATTACTTTCTTCAATATTAAACATTCTTGTTTGCTTACAGGAATTATAAACACAAAATGCCTATTGTTTACGCACCGCTAAATGCGTGTTATGTATATATCTATGTATGTACGTGTATTTATGTTGGTAGATATAGGTATCTATGTATATATAATCATTTGTATATAAATATGCACGTAAGCAGCAACGTATATATCCGTATATGCATGTGAGTTTGTATGTATATTGGTATATATGTAAGATTTTATGTATATATGTGGGCGAAAGTAACTAGCGTACTTCTTTCGCTGGGCGTGAGTTGAGAAGTATTTAAGTGTAATTTGTGAATGTACTACGTCTGTGAGAGAGGATATTTCGTGTGAATGAATGTTGTACGTATACTTGAGAATGTTTCTCTGTGTTGGTGCATGTGTGTGTGACTGTGCCCGCGCGCCCGTGTGTGTGCGTATTTAGTGGTATATGCATATCTTTTCGCATATAAGCCTCTATGTGTTTATGCAGTGCGGCAATGCGGGTGTTTTGAAGAAACAGCTAAGTTTGAACATCAAACGGACGCGGTACATACCAGTATGAAATACAGTACATCTGAAGTTATGGGCTCTTGTATTGAAGAAACAACAATTCTAAGTGTGTTAAGGTCTATTTGTTCAGGAATATACATATGGTGTGATGGTGGTGGTGGTGGTGG
>NC_068987.1:101745572-101747137 GCF_001194135.2 Octopus bimaculoides
TGTGTGTGTGTGTGTGTGTGTGTGTATATATACAGGTATGAATGTTGGTATGCATGCATGTATATTTAAATATACTTATGTATGCATTTATGTGTGTGTGTGTTTGTGTGGTGTAAGTGCTTATGTGTGTGACTCTAGTTTATGTCTGTATCTCAAACATATTCAATGTAGATAGATTTACATATAGTTTTCAACACTCACGCCGTCGTAGAGAACTCGATTATGTAAGTATATATATTTATTCTTTGCAGACAATGAAAAGCATGTAATGTATCCTGACAGGTTTTATGGCTTGTTGGTTAATCATCAGGGCATAAGTTACCTCCCATCATAAGCTACCTCCCTTTTAGAAAGATAAATTACAGGAATCAGCGGTTTTTTTTTTCTATAAAACTAACATTTTTATATCACCTATCTCTTAACGTATTGACGGAAGTGCAATTCCGTGAAATATTCACGTTTATTTATGTAGCAGATATATGCAGCTTAACTAAAGGTTGTATCATATGCACGGGATATTTTTCATGGGTAAAAATTAAAAAATAAGAGTGAATAGTTATTTTATGAGTGCTATGTATTAAGTCTATAAAACTCTGCATAAAATATCTAAAGTGTATCTAAAATGTGCATTAAATAAGCATCATATTCCAGTTTCTTTTTTAAATGAGTCGCAAATGAGCGACTATCTTTCCATACAGACACGATACTGGCTACGCTTTCAAGTTTTTTTGATGAAGTTTTCAGAAATTGCCCAATAAGTTTACCATTAATTTCGTGAAATATTCACGGGTCCCGCTAGTTTAAATTTAATTGGCAAAATATGACCATCTTCAAATATAACAATATCTGTTTCAACACACGATTTCGCATAAAGAATCTTGCAAAGCAAATATATAAAAGTAAAAAAATATTATCATAACGATTATTTGCCATGCTAAAATATACACAGCTTTTATTGAAAACACATGGAACAGCCTCCGTATCCTATTCAAATCATCGCTGTCATTTAGTCAGAAGACGTCTGGCCAATCGGTTTGAACATATGCGACAGCATACATTGATCTATATTCTGAGATACACATACGTGAAGCAACAAGATATAAACACTGATATTCGTATGGTGTATGTGACGAAATTAGTTACAGGAAACGGGCTCAATACGACGTTTAAGACCGAGAAGAAATATTATTAACCGCGTAATTCGTAAAAGTGTCGAGGAAGACTTTCGCTTATACATCGTATGAAATGATAATGTCTGTGTGTCAGTGTGTGGGTGTGATCACGGGCGCATATATATATATGCATGTTTATATTTACATTCGTATAGGGTATTTGGACTATGCATAAATAGATACATACATAGACACACACACATACACACACACACACACACACAAATATATATATATATGCATGTGCCAATACGGGTACGGGTACACTTGCTCGCCTGTGCTTGCATGCTACGTAGATCTGTTTGCATATGCTAATTTCATTGACAAAAAATAAGATTATATACGTTGATATATGCATAGAGCTATGTGTCATTTCTATATACGTATGCATAT
>NC_068987.1:101747677-101748432 GCF_001194135.2 Octopus bimaculoides
TATATATATATATATATGCATATATATATCCTTTATTATCTTCTTCATGATGCGAAGATTCTGTCTCTATTTAAACAACTGAGTTTTTTTTTAGACATCATGGCTGTCGTTAACGTTACAGGGTCTAAGCTGAGGTCACAATACAAAGTATTGCCTTCCAACACTAGTATCTGACGCAGCAAACTCGCCGTCATCATGATATATTACTGTACCTTTCTAATGTCGTCTACTTCAATATTGTTACTTGCTTTCATTATTGTTTGAATTTTGTTTTTCTTCCATTTTTTTTTCCTGGGTCTGAATTAAATAAGCTTCTTGGCCGGCTGATTCTGCGTTTCATACTTATACTTACATACTACATACATACTTGCTTACACAAACACACACACGTATGTATGTATATATATATATGTATATATGTTTGTATGTACGTACGTCTGTATATTATTCCTCTCCTTTTATCATTTTCTATCGCATCTACATAAACCAAATAGAATCGATTTACGCGGAAAATATAAAAGCCAGTAGGATATTATACTTTCGCCATTTCTATTATATATTTTCTCCAGCAATATTTTTGGTGGATTATTATTATTATTATTATTATTATTATTATTATTATTATTATTATTATTATTATTATTATTATTTGTATTTTGTATTTTACTATGCTTCGGAATTCTTTATTTGCATCAAGGCATATATATATTTACTAATACGTAAATACGTATACATATGCATGTATGTGTGTGAAT
>NC_068987.1:101750655-101753577 GCF_001194135.2 Octopus bimaculoides
TATATATATATATATATATTGAGAGAGTGGATTCGAATTGGATGGCTGGGCCAAGCTAAAATAAATCATATTTCTTTAGATTATATTGTTCCCAATGTAGGAACCGTCGTCGTCGTCATCACCGCTATCGTCATCGTTATATTCCTCGTCCCCTTCATCGCTATCGTCGCCTTTATTGCCATTGTACCAATAGTTTTCATTATTATTATTACTATTATCATTATTGTTATTATTGCTGACGTTGTAAAATCTTATTATACACTAAGCGCTGCTGTTTTTGGCTAGCTGTTTCGGTTCAGGAGCAACAAACCAGAACTACACACAATGCTATATCAGTGAGTTGCACAACAACAACACGATCAGCATGGTGCCAATCAAATAAAATATTTAAACCAAATTTCTTTGAACATGGCAAACCCGAAGTTACAGACAATTTATTGCATTGATTTCCTGGGGACACGTTTCCTTTTCACACCCGCTTTTATATGTAACCGACTCACTGTCTGTTTCACTCCATTATCCATCTCTTCAAAACCTCCCCCCTTCATTTTCTCTCTCTCTCTCCCTCTCTACCTCTTTCTCCTTTCTCAGTCTAAATCTGTATTTATATGATTTTATACATATTTAGTATATTTTCTCTCTCTCCCTCTATTTCCTTCTCTCTCTTCATCTCTCTATGGGTATCGTTGTTCGTCATATATATGCATGAGTGTGTGTGTATGTTTGCGTGTGTGATGTTTATACGTATGTTTATATAAGACTATTTGTATAAGTCTATGTCTTGTCTGTCTATTTTTCATTCTCTTTCACTCTCTCTTTCTCTCTCTCTCCTTCTCTCTCCCTCTCTCTCTCTCTCTCTCTCTCTCTCTCTCTCTTCATTTCTCCATTGCGTATACATACATATCATGCCTACACTTATATATAATACACACGCATACATACACACACACACATATATACACGTATGTACATATATCCGTGTATATATATATGTGCATGTATGTTTATATGATATACGTATGTATACAGATAGATAGATAGATAGATAGATAGATAGATAGATAGATAGATAGATAGACAGATAGGTAAATACACAGATATATATAGAGAGAGATGGGGCGAATTAAAGAGAGAGGAGGAATTAAAGTGGGAGGTGTAGGGGAATTAAATCGAGAGGGGTAATATCTGGAATATCCAGTGAGGTTTGCGTAACTTTTGTAAATAATTAATAAATATTCGTATTAATTAATTAATCGTCTTAATTTGCCTTAGTTATACAGAAAATCAATAGAGTATGATAACAAAAGTGCATTAATCATGATGGCAAACAATTCAAACAGTTTTAATTATTCACAAACTAAATTAAAACGAACGAAAATTATGCTGTTATTGTTCTTTTTTACATTCCAATTGATAATAATCATTGTGTCATACTGATAAAATAGTGAATTAATATACTGGAATTCTTCCACGGTATAGGTCACTAATTTTTAGTAAAATTTTGTGAAATCTACCACAGTAATCCTCTTACATTGCGATTATATATAATAAGCGCAGACGTGGATACGTGGTAAAAAGCTTGATGTCCAACCACATGGTTCATGAGTTCGATACATGTTGGTGCATTGTGTCCATGAGCAAGATACTTTTTCTAATTGCTTCATTACACTCTACTGGCAAACATGAGTTTTACGTGTAGTTCAAAAGGCCAGCCTTGCCGCATTTTGTGCCATGCCGAATCTCATTGAGAACGACGTTAAAGATACACGTATGTGTGATAATTTCACGAGCAAGTTATTTGGTTGTTCAGATTAACCGAAGACCCCGTTGTGGTAACCGACGGAATTCAAGTTATTTAACCCAGAGACCAGTCATTGACAGGTACTACCTTTCCGAGGATCTGGGTATAATGATAATTAGGAAGTTGCTTCACGCTCTCCTAACTCCAGAACCTCGGAACTGATGCCTCATCTCCGGATGCAGCTTGACATCATAACAATCTGTGTGTGTGTGTGTGTCTGTGTGTGTGTGTGAGTGTGTGTTTACACATGTTATAGCATAATTTAGTCTAATTTCTTGTATGAGTAGTACGGATGGTAAAAGATGTCTGACGTGATCTCAAAAATGTAAGACTGTGTTGTGTTGCATTCTAATTTGGAACAAACAGGTTTTCAAGAACAGAAGGTGCACATGTTTCTCGGTTGCATTTCAAAAGTGTTAGAAGACCGTCATCTGTGTACGAACCATCTTTGACATCTGAATATTTGTTTCCTTTACTGTGGAGGAATTTAACCCCTTGCCAACGGAAATCAGTACTGACTGCATCGAAACACTGTGTGTGCAGCACCGTGTTTTCAAATATACTACACTATGAAGAATCTGCAAGCAGACTATAAAATTCCTAGTATGAAAAATTGTCTAGTTACTAAACGGCAGAATACTGGTACACAGCGCAGACAGTGTACCAGTAATTTAATACAAGTCACTTATAACACAGAAAAAGGATACAGTCAAGTGACTGACCGTATTTTATGGTGTTTAGACTTTTATTTGCCAAGCACTGAATGTGTGAAACTCTGTAGTATTCTTTATTTAGTCAGCCAACGAATTTATTGTGCGTATGTGTATGTAAGTGTGTATGTGTGTGTATAAGTGTGTATACGTGTGTGGTATGTGTTTGCTGTTCTGCCTTCCGAGGTGATAAGCTCAAATGTTGGTCGTATAAAATTTTCCATTTCCCTCTTGGTGAGTGATATAATAAATACCAATATTTAGCTGGATCAAGCCATCACGGGCACAAAAGAAAAACTTTCTCTTAGGATATACACAAAATCACGCAAATGTATATGTGTTTGTGCTTATCTGTCTACTTGGCTGCTATTTGCACATCTCTCTCTCTCTCTCTCTCTCTCTCTCTCTCTC
>NC_068987.1:101754007-101754839 GCF_001194135.2 Octopus bimaculoides
GTTGTTGTGTAATAGTGTTGTTTCTTATCTGGAGGCTGCTTAATTGGTGAAGACATTGTTTTGGAACTAATAATCAGATTCTGTCAGTCAGTATACTAAATAGGAGACAGATAGACGAGATTTGAAACTAGAATAAACACTGAAGAATATTCTTGTTGACTTTTACTATTTGCCTGTAAGGTCTTTTTGTTTTTAATAAATAAAATTGGAATTGTTTTCATATGTATATAATTTTAGCCAAACATTAACTGTAGACTCAGCAAAATGAGAAGAAATATATTTTATACGAGAAAAGACAACTCCATCAATTTAAAGGAATGCAAACTAATGCATAAGCATACGCTTAAAAATACATATATGCACATAAGGCTGACAATTTCATATATGTGTGTGTCTATGTATTTATATATACATGCACACACACACACACACACACACATATATATATATATATATATTGATATAGATATGCGGGTATATATACGTATATTTTCACACACACACATTTAAATGGGTATATATATATATGCTCACAGACAGAAAATATATCACAGCGTTTATTAGTTTCTGCTACCGGAAGACGTGATATCTTTTTTTCTTTTCCTTTCCTTTCCGGGTGGCTTGATTAATATCGGATATCGTTTAATGAATGTATAATATGTCTGTCGTGGATCTATCTATCTAGTAATAGGCAGCGCCCATAGCGCTGATAGCTTACTTAGTAAGCGAACGAGACGTCTACTGGTGAAATTTGGTAGCCAAACTATTTTTTATTACCAGCATTAAATGCGATATATACACATACAATGTATGTGTATATATATATATATAT
>NC_068987.1:101754849-101757691 GCF_001194135.2 Octopus bimaculoides
TAGATAGATACATGTATATATACATACATACATACATACATACATACATTCACACATATTTATACACACACACTTTTATATACATTTCAGACTTCACTTGATCGTGAAAGCTGCACTGTTTAAACATTTACAGATGTTAGGTCGCTTTTTAGACATGCAAGCATACATACATATAAGCATACATGCATATTCATATGTACTGATACACACACACATGCATATATTTACATACATACATTCCTGCATGTATGCACATACATACACTCTCACGCATACACATATACGGATGCAATAACAGTACATATGTGTCTCTGGTGTACTGTTGTATAGTGTAATGCATTTTATCTAATATGTATCTGATGCTGTATAGTGTTAATTTTGAGTAGATATGAGCAACAGCAGTAGAGCAACGTTAGAAATTCTGAGAGTAGGGAAGGTTGATTAAAATACAAGGTTTCGTAGGAGTAGAGAAAAGGCAAGATGGAGAAGAAGAGAAAAGGGAAGGAAGAATGAGAAGAGAATGCTATGATGACAATGATGATGTTGACGATAATGATGATGATGATGATGATGATGATGATGGCGATGATGATGTTGATGATGATGATGATGATGATGACGATGATGATGATGATGATGATGATGATGATGATGATGATGATTATATAGTGGTGATGATGGTGGTGGCATTAGCGTGCTGGTGGTTGAGATTATAATGGTGATGAAGATAACGATGATGGTGGTGGTAGTGGTGGTAGTGGTGGTGTGTTGGTGGTGGTGGTGGTGGTGGTGGTGGTGGTGGTGGTGGTGGTGGTGATGGTGGTGGTGATGGTGGTGGTGGTGGTGGCGGCGGCCTTGGCGGCGGTGGTCGTGGTGATGGTGGTGGTAGCAGTAGTTACGATGACGGCGGTGATGATTTTGACGAGGAAGGGTAGGAGTAGAAGGACTAAGAAGATGAGGATGATGATGGAACAAACCGACAACAACGACGAAAAATGGAGGAAGAACTGACTAAGTAAATGTCGGAAATTCTTTCATCTTTAATTTCTTCCGTTTTTGTTAATGACAGTCTCTCATCCAAGATGGTTGACAAAATATTTCCTAGAACAGCATCAATTATGCTTGAATATGCTGCGAATTGTTCGGTACATTATACAATAACTTGCACACGGTGAAATGTCTTGCATATTATCAGAATGTCTTGTGTGTGAAATGTTCTGTACATTGTAAATGCTTTACATATTATGAAAAATGTTCTGTCTTAAGCGATAACTTACGTGTTTTTAGAATATCATATATTTGGTTAAATCGATAGAGCACAGATATTTGTCTGTGACTGTACAACTTTTCCTCCTTGCATCACCAAGCCTACCAGTTTTGTTTCTTCCTCATGTAACTCTGATTGTGTATATCTTTCGAAGAACTGCACTAAATTATTCTGTCTAATCTTTAATACCATCATCTTAATGAGAGACGTAGCGAGAAAAAGATGAGAGAGAGAGAGAGAGAGAGAGAGAGAGAGAGAAAGAGAGAGAGAGAAAGAGAGAGAGAAGCAGTGCCCATTAACTTTACAAGAGGTTCAAGAATACAGTTCTATATTTAAGAGATGAGGAATCATGTACATTATTTACATTATTTACATTCGACGGATATGTTGTGTTAAGAAATGTTGTGTCAACGTTGTTAAAGTTGTGCTAACAACCAAACAAGATGAGGACACATATCCGTCGAATGTAAATAAAGTAAATACTGTAAATAAGGTTCAAGAATATTTATTTGAATTCTTGTAAATTATTTTCTGTCGGAAATATAAGATTATATAGGGTGTGTTACAAGGGTCTCACTGATTTCCTCCCCAAGAATTTCAAGTGAAACCTACATTGATTTACTGTTCAAATATATTTAAATTCATCACATACATATGCGTACACTTGTATTGAAGATAACTTCTTTCCCAACAAAATGAAAGTTTCATCAAATATGGCCAATCTTTTTTTCACTAACACATTGCAGCCTTGCGCCCCCATGAGCCAACGAGGGAATCGCTATGAGATAGCTCAACTAGCTAGAAATATTTAGTAAGTATCTCTCAACTCACACTCTGCCTTCTTACACAAAAAGGATATGTTGGAATAAAGCAATTTTCAAAATCTAGACAGAATCTGCTTACCCAAAGGTCTATCCGATCAGAGCTGACCTAAATTTTAACAAAATGACTATCTTTAACCACAAAGTTGTTTATCTGTTAGCCTTACTCTCTTACTCTGCCTATATTCATGTATCTTAACTACTTTTGCTCATACGAATTAGCTAGTTGATGCATAATCATTCTAGTCCCCAGTGGCACATCCGTGTAATGTCCTCATGTGACACCACCACTCAGGTCCTGCACTAAAATTCACTACTGAATTAGTTCTCTTCAGAATAGTAACTACTGACTCCTTCTTTTCACTTATAAACACCTAACTACGAATCTTCTGACAGAACACGAAGATTATCATTGCCTGCAGTCTTGGAGAGGACCTGCTGCAGTGACTATGGCAACCAGCCCACCTTCTTTGTTTAGCTTCCATAAACAAAAGTTCTAGAGTAAGTTCTTATACGGTCAAGTGCCTAGAATGGGTTTCATTGGTGACGCAGAATTAGCTGCATAATGGCGTATTGGCTGCATATACTAAATTGCTCTATTATTATGAATCTTAGAAGTGTTAGAGAGAATTACCAGAGGGATAGGGTGAGATGGATGGATGGGTAGATAGATAGATAGATAGATAGATAGATAGATATATAGATAGATAGATAGATAGTTAGACAGATAGATAGATAGATAGATAGATAAATA
>NC_068987.1:101757701-101766162 GCF_001194135.2 Octopus bimaculoides
ATAGTTAGACAGATAGATAGATAGATAGATAGATAAATAGATAGATAGATAGATAGATAAATAGATAGATAGATAGATAGATAGACGGGCAGACAAACAGATAGACAGACGGACGGATAGATAGAAAAATAGATAGGCAGACAGGCAAAGAGAGAGAGAGAGAGAGAGAGAGATGGGGGGGTTAAGTTGAAGACGGGAGGGCGGGAGAGAGATGGCATAGTCTGTGAGCGTGAGATGTGGGTGTTTTCGTAAATTAATCGTTGCCAATCAAATAGATTGCTCTTTTTTTTTTCTTTAAAGGTGATAGAGTGTTTCTCAAACGTTCGACATTATGCAGCACTATTATCAGCACTCATACGTAAGCAGTGTTCTAATATTTGGATCATATGTGTGAACTATTTATAATGTCAGCAACAGATAACAGTTGACTTATTCTAGTACAGACAGACTTATTCTAGTACAAACAGACTTATTTTAGTATAGACAGACTCCAGTCTCACTTCACTAAAGTGTGCATAATAGAATGTAGCGGAGTGGCATTAAAGCAAAAATTCGAGAATACAATAAATTAAAAAAAAACAATCCCAAAACACATCTCAAAATTTCCCCTCAAAACATATTGGTAAAAGCTCAGTCATCATCTCCTTTTTTTTGGTGGGGGCGGGGTCACAGATATCGACAAAAAAAGTATATAAAATGAGATTATCCAAAATAGTACGATCTACGACGTAACCTTGAGTGTACAGAGAGATGTGTCTTTGTGTTTTATATGGCCTTTGTATTGTAAGTAGAAACTATTGTCTTTTTATCTGTAGGTCAGCTAAGATTGATCAAATCTATGACCAAAAGAGTTCAAGCCCCCATCATCCTTTGTTTAAGAAAGGTAACGATAACTACATTATCCTGGATGCATATGGTTCTATCCATCATTTGTTATGAATGTAAAATGTGATCTGAAAGCGGTTTAGCTGGTCTTTCTTGCAGATTGAGCCAATATATAGTCACCCTTCACCATCACCACTTTGGACACGAGTATGACTGAATAACTGAAATGATTAAAATTATAATTCATCATAATTTTTCACATGAGAGTACCGTAACGGTGTGGTACGTTCCCCAAAATCTATGTCTTCATATAAGTGATCTGCAGTCTGGCTCAATAGGTCGTTGAGGCAATGATTCCATCGCGAAGTTGACATCATTTCCACTCGCTATCTCTAAGTCACAATTGAACTGTACCTTCATTGAGCTACAGATCAAGATATATCATCTGGGAAACATTTTTATTTTTTAAATTTTTTACCAAGAGATCCATTTCGGCGAAAAGTGGGCGGTGCATAACATTCCTCTCATCTGACTGGATGTAAGGCCCACGATTATGTTATTGAAATAAAAATTCTCGGGTTACGCAATATGATAGCCCATTAAGAAACGTTGCTGATTTAAACATAAGACCAGCAATATTGAGTGAATGAACTTAGTTGCTACTATTGACCTCAGGATTTGATTAGTATTTTGTTTTATAGATGTGGAGAAGGTGAAATTCAAAGTTGACCTCGCTGGAAACACTTTTGTCTGAAAACAAAAAGAGCCGTAACAAATTTTGCAAAGTATTTTTCCAATGCTCTCAATATTCTAGTATCGCATGGTCTTAATCCACTACGAATAAAAACCAATACATGAAAATTGCTAGAAAAATTTCAAGCAATAGCATAGAGACTGAATAACACCATTTCACTGTTGATTAGAAGTATATTGTATGAGTTTACGAACGTTTTTAAAAACGTTTATCGAATAAAAAAAATAATAATAACAAATGTGCAACAGCGAAAAAAATCTACATGCTGGATTTATAGTGAGGAGAAAATATCGATATTTCCGCATAGAAAGCAAGAAACTAATAAAACCCATTAAGTAATGTAAATTTGTGAAAGCTAAATTTATTCAACATTTCGTCTTCAATAAGTCCGAATCCTTACCCTGAAGAGACGAGCTGAACAGGAAACTGCAAACATCGCAGAAAACTTGATGACAGGCACGCATAAATGCGCCGAGCATGAAGAATGTATAAACTGCGATATGCAAATCATGAAATCGCTGTGAGCTTCTCAACTATTAACGATTATTTATTTATTTATTTATGTATGTGTGTATTTATTTATTCAACTATTCATTTATTTTTAATGATTTTAATACTACGGCAAAGCAGTGAATTTCTGCATATGCCATGACAATTTTTCTGATGTTTACACCTTAATTCTTATTTAAATATCAGTCGAAGCTGATATAGAATAAATTAATTTTCTCTAATTGCTTCTTGTAAAGTCGCAATCACTGCAGTCCGATATTTTCATAACGAATTGCCAAAACTTCAAGTCAATTAGGCTATCATATTTAAAATTGGAACAGTTTTAGTTTATTAAGGACATCGTTTAGTCTTTTGAGATTTAAACAACACGTGAAAAGAATTACTTTTCTCTCCTTCAATTTAAATGAAGCAATAATTTTAAGAATACACGTATATGGCCCACACAGATTTTGGTAATTCTATCTTTGGTAAATAGACACCAAAGAATGGTTGGATAAACAGATGAATAAAATTGGTGTTAAAGAACACATTTATTTATATTTTAGTCTTATCACTGGTTTTTGTCGTTGTTGTCTTTTTCTGTTATTATTTTAGGATGTCTCTATTTCCTTTTGTTTATTTACCGAAGGGAATCTATGCAAAACTGTTTGTTCTTCTGTTGGTTCAGTGTCTTTGATGCCACTGGCATCTGAAAAAACAAAAATAAGCTGTTTATAAAAGAAAGACCACCACCACCTACAACAACAACTCAAGAGAACCCACTTCATATATCCTATGTGTTTATGTATGTATTACTGTGAAGGATTGGTTCGTTTTCAAAACAATTTCAAAGTTTCAGTTGGTATAAAGGGTGGAGCACACTTGTGCCACACTCGTTTCTACCATATGATATTTCTATTGCTATATAAGACTATATAAGAGAGAGCCATTTTAGAACAGTTTGGTGAATATTGCACAGAATGCTGTTACTTTTGTGTTATTGAATGCCTGGTCATCCAAGACTGGGCAGATTTATAAGCAAATATATTCTAGCAGACCCGAAATCAAAAATCCTCTAGCCATGACAGTCACGTATTCTTTCACTTTCGCTATATATATATATATATATATATATATATATATATGATTGTATTCCCATTCCAATCTATACTTTTGTTTTGTAACGAAGTTATGATGTGATCTAAAGGCGTTTGTCTACAGCTTCTAGTAGATCGAATATCTAGAACATTTTTGTTCAGCATCCCGGTTATTATAATCTGTTAATGTGTCCCACTTCACCAAGTCTTTAGAATCAGTAGTTAGGCTTCGTAAAATATTGTTTATTACCTAACGTGCAAACAATAGATTTAGAATTTAGAAATGTTAGCCACTTTAAATGCAGATTTGATAACGTTTGCTTTCGTAGCACATTACATTAGCCTACTTCAGATTGCCCTGAATATATATAAGTATGTATGTATATTTATATTTTGTGTGTGTGTGTGTGTGTGTGTGTGTGTGTGTGTGTGTGTGTGTGTGTGTGTGTGTGTGTGTGTGTGTGTGTGTGCATGTGTATGTTTGTGTTTCTGCCCTATACTTGTCATATGTAGGAGATTTCTATTGACCAGGAGTATTAATAATTGTCTCTACAATTACATATTCTAAATATAATTCATCCATATCACACAATTTACTGAAGGCGTGGCACTTGGCTAAATGTCAAAGAATTTTGTGAAAACCATTGACAGAGGATAATACGCAAGCCACTTATCATCATATTTTTTCTATATTTTATAGGAAGCAGTGAAATCTTCTATATATTTCTTAGATAAATCATAGCTAAGATAAGTTTAGTGATCACAGCAGACCACTCCTTCTTAATACATTTTAAAGATATTACAAGTTTGCTTTTCAGTTCAGCTATTACTTTGAATATTGAAATAACGGCGACTCACTTTGCTTTTAGTGTATCTGGAATTTCACTACTATGACTTAGGAATCAGAAAAAAAGTTCACTTTCATTTCACATCCATTTACCTCGTCTCTGGTAGATTTTCCTGGTACCGTGCAAAATCCCTCACATAATCAACACCTAAAAATGAGAAATACTTTTAGTAGTTTTGTTCTTTTAATGCGCTAGACATTCAGTTTGTTTGATGCATTTTCAGTTTTTCATAAACGTTAAGTTGTCTATAGTTTGCATATGTATAGCCAGCAGTGTATTCATACACACAATTCATTCAGATGATCTCTTCGTGACATCTCCAGTTTAGTTCATAGGTGATCAGTTTCTCTGATGAATCATTGAACGCCCTTTCCGAAATGCATATATGTAAATAACTCAGGAGAGTTAGGAAACGCTTTGTTTGAAGCATCAGTTTCCACTGAAAAGAGAAAATTATGTCCTTTTATACACACAGCGTGCTTGCATACGGACGTGAACATTCTTCTGTGTAAGTGTGTGTGTAAAACAGTGAATACATGCTGAAATGTTTAAGATTATATGGATATATTCGAGGTGATCTTGTAAAATCGATGGTGAGTCTGACAAATATATCCTGCGTGATTTGTTTCGGCTCGTTACATCGAAGTTTAAATCCTGTTGAGATGAATTCTCGCATTTCACCCTCCCGGTTTCCGTAAAATAAAATACCGCTCAAAGACAGTAACAGGAAGGAGGAATTAAAGCGTTGATGAAATTGATTTGCAGCAAGTGATTCCGAATCTTGACAATCTGAATTTGTCAGTAATGTTACAGGCGTTAAAATATACGTGCTCTTACTTTGATAATACTTACTGCATCGGCAGCTGTTAGTCTTCTATAATAAGTAAAACAAAACCTTAGCAAATTCTACGTCCTACTGGATTAGCTGTCGAGGTGCAGATTCATGCTCAAATCTGAGAGATAGAAAGCTCAAAGATATGTTAGTAAATGCGTACAGTTGACAAGCTGTTCTGTTAATATTTCTGTGCTATTCATAAGCAGATTCATATATACTTCCTAATTACTTCCTAATTACTATAGTCAGTATACTATATATTCTTATACACTTCAGAATGACAATATTATATATTTGTTATTCTATGGAGGCGCAATGGCCTAGTGGTTAGGGCAACGGACTCGCGGTCATATGATCGCGGTTTCGATTCCCAGACCGGGCGTTGTGAGTGTTTATTGAGCGAAAACACCTAAAGCTCCACGAGGCTCCGGCAGGGGATGGTGGCGAACCCTGCTGTGCTCTTTCACCACAACTTTCTCTCACTCTTTCTTCCTGTTTCTGTTGTACCTGTATTTCAAAGGGCCAGCCTTGTCACACTCTGTGTCACGCTGAATATCCCCGAAAACTATGTTAAAGGTGCACGTGTCTGTGGAGTGCTCAGCCACTTGCACGTTAATTTCACGAGCAGGCTATTCCGTTGATCGGATCAACTGGAACCCTCGACGTCGTAAGCGACGGAGTGCCAACAACAATTATTCTATATAAATTATTATATAACACCGAATAAAGCAGCGAATTGACAAGGCTATAGAACTTTCCTAGCGAATACATTAGAGTAGCTGTTCTAGTTATCTGCACTCTGCGTTCAAATCCCGACAAGTACAACAAATCTTTACATCATTTTGAAGTCTTACATAAATTACCAGTTCAGAGCGCTGGGTTGGTGGAATGCTTATAACCTTGGATAATCTGTTCCTGTTTTGCTGAGTTTTCATCTTCCTGTCATAGAAAATGTACGTCTGGCTGGCTGGCTGGTTGGCTGGCTGGTTAGCTGACTGGCTGGATAGATGGATGGATGGATGGATGAGAAAGAATTTACTATAAGTTGTACATACATGTTTATATACGTAGTATTTCATAGTATATAAGAGGTAATTGTATAGATCTGACGTGTAAAAATTGTCATACCTACATCTGGGTAAGAACGTATATTTGTTTATAGCGTGTGTTTGTATGAATACAAATGCATAGTGTATTCATCCTTCTATTCCTCACTGCAGAGGAGACTGTATAATTAACATGGAGTTAAGAATTTAAATTGCAAAGGATGATGTGTGCTTATGTACTGTATTTAGTTGTTTGAGCACGTTTGCACATGTGTATATATTTAATAAAAACACATGCACATATTCACATATAAATATATTTATATGGGATTAAGTACACACACACACAGAAACGCACACACACGCAGACACACACACACACACATACACACGCACAAACACACACAAAATACATATACATATGCATACGTCTATGTGGTGTGTTGGGTTTCTAGTGGTGTGTATGGTGGTGAGATTGAATGTGAGAGAGAAGGCTCTGTGCATGTGTGCGCGCGCATGCTGTTACGCCAGAGGGATTATGTGTTTACTTCGACTGCTGTTAATTTAGTTTCACTGTTTTGGTACACTCATTAGTAATGAGGTGATTTCTTAGAGATTCTATCGGTGTTTTTGGCTTATAGGTATAGTAAAGAGGTTAACAACAATAGCAGCAGCAGCCACTGCAATAACAACAATAACAACAACAACAACAACAATAATGATAATAATAATAATAATAATAACAACAACAACAGCAACTACGACAACAATAATAATAATAATAGTAATAATAATAAAAATAATAACATGAACTGCGTTAATAAATACAACGTCGCCGGCATGAGTCACAAGTCGAGCAAAGAAATATAAAAAATTAACAAGAATGCACACATTAATAACAGCAGGAACGAAACTAGGATTAAGTATTAAAGCAACAATAATCGCAACAGGGAAAGTGACAATGAAAATAATAACATTTTATTACTTTCTGTGTTCAATTCCCGCCCCAATCAAATTTGCTTCAGTTGCTAAATATTACATCAACAACAGCAATAGTAAAACAAGAAGAAAGCTAACACAAATCATAACCAATATTAAGAAAATTCTTTTTTATTATTTCTTTATTGTTTAAGGCAAGAGCTGGCCAGAAAAATCATTAGAGCGCCGGACAAAATGTTTACCAGCGTTTGTTTCGTTTCTTTATGGCCTGAGTTCAAATACCACCCAGATCAAATTTGCTAGTCAACCATCTGGTGTAGAAAGATTAAGTGACAGTTTAGCATTGGAGGCGATGTGATCGAGTACCTGATCCCACCAAAATTGATGGCTTTGAACCAAACTTTGAAACTTATATAACTTACATCCCTTTGTCATTGCATAGCTTGCCACATAATGAAATCAATCTCTATCAAGGACACAAACACCGACAAGATATAACCCTGTCTCATTCTGGTAGCAACTTCTAAAATTTCGTTTGTTCTGCTGCTCGTCTTCATGCAACATTGCGACTGAAACTCAGAGGTAAGAAGGCGATAAGGATGCTTGGAGAAGACTCAATTCGCGTTGTGCTGTCAGTACTGGTGAGAATTAGAGCGAAGAAAACCATCGCCAATGACTCTTTATAGAACCTCAGAAACTAGTGGGGAGAAGAGAGGAAGTTTTCTTTATACTAGAGACCTGGTGCTAAGGCTTGAACAGAACAAAGTCCAATAAACACATAACATACCAAGAATAGTTGTTACAACAATAGCCTTTGCTCCTCAGTTCCAGTTCCTTATTCACTATAAACAACTAAAAAACACAAAAAGGTGTCATAACTTGGAGAGTTTAGACAAACAACTGATGTATTAACTCAGAATACGAAAGATATCGGAAGGCAAGGTACCGGCCTTTACATGGCAGTGTGAGGACAATGGGTGATTTGATAGATTAGCTGATTGCAACCTACACGAGAAACACATCTCTCCCCATTCTCGTCATCGACACTGTTTCGACTCTCTTTCAGGTTCTGCATAACGACCATGCCCGTATACTGTTCCACGTAACATGAAACTTCTGAAACCTTATTTCTTGTGATCAGTGTAATTCTTGCTGATGTTGATAAACAGTTAATAGTTTTCTGTTCAGTCCCAAACGTATAATAAATTTTGGTTTATGAAGACACCATGAAGGTCAAGAATATTGCGACTTAGTTCAGACTAATATATTTTAAAACCAAACGATGCATGGCCACAAGACTCGTATGAGACAGCAGATATGTTTTGCGTATTATTATTCTAGTTTTTAGTCGGTGAACAGGCAGAATTGTCAGAGCGACAGGAAAAAAATATTTTTTGTAATATTTCTTCCGACGTATTACAATCTGAACGCAAATTATGCTGATGTTGACCACTTTACGGAGTCGATCAAATCAGTACCAGTTGAACACTGGGCTTGTTATAATCACCTTAAACCCCTTACATTAAATTGCTGGCCTTGAACCGAAGTGGAAAGCGTTATTATTGCACACACACACACACACACACACATATATATATATATATATACATACATGTACCATATGTATA
>NC_068987.1:101766585-101768781 GCF_001194135.2 Octopus bimaculoides
TATATATATATATATATATATATATATTATATTATATATATATATACATATATATGGAAATGAACGCAACAAAGAATCTTTTATCAATGTGAACAATGGAGCTATTGAGATTTGGAAAAAAATTTTGGTTCGAAGAATTAATAATGCTTGTAAGTAGTTTTTCAGAGTCAGTACATTATGAATACAATGTGCATATACAGGAGTATATAACTGAATTGAAAATGTACTGTAAACAATATCACTTGTAATGTTTATCTTTTTTGTTATGGAAACTTCCAATGATACCTAACTTATTACGAATATACATAAAAGATGAATAACCACATATCAAAAATATACTTGGGCATATACATAACTGTAGGAATATACACGCATACATACGTACATATTTGCACATACATATATAGTTGCACTCATATACATAGAAAAAACAAGGATTTGTATACATGCATACATATATACATACGCACACACACATACATACATACATACATACATACATACATACATACATGCATGCTTACATACACAATTACATACATAATTCATACATACGTATAAAAGACTGCTTGTTATGGCTGGAGGCACATAATCTAGTGATGTGTGTGACACCGGCAATTTGAGTCTGACGGGTCGCATATACAGCTAAGCGCCTGATAGGTCACTCTCTACGTGTAATTTATGAAGAGCACTTCTTATATTCGAAGCTCCGATGAAGGTATAACGTGTTATTCAAACACTGAACTATGAGTTCACTGCATCGAACTGCAGAATCAGTCGTAAGCAAACGTTTATTTCTTTGTCATCTCATTTTGTGTGTATGTGTGTGCGTGTGCGCACGCGTGAACTTTTCGTTAGCTAAAATATTTTTGTGACAGATTTTAACTTCTAAAATCAAATTCATTGCAGTTAGTCTGGAGAAAAAAAAAATCCCTCGTATGGTAAAAGGTGTGAGATTTCCACACACTGCGTTTCTAGCTTTTTAGACGTAATCAATGGAAAATACTGAAGAGAGATAACTCTGGACAGATCTAAAGACATAGATTTAACTAAAACAGTCAACACAACAAAATTGACTGCAATGAACGTAATGAGTCGGAAGAAATACTACAAAGTTAGTTGATTATGCGTGTGACATATTTCAATACATGTGTGTGTGTGTGTGTGTGTGTATCTGTGTGCGTACGTGCGTGCGTATGTGTGTACAAATTGGTTATGTGTGTGTTATTTAAATACATACATGCATACAAACGCACACGCATGTTACAAATGCAATCTATAAATGAAACAGTCTAAATATGCAATGCTCTTCTCAAGCTCAAAATATGAATGCGTTTTCGTTACGGATATTCCAGCAATGAATCTTTTAAACATCATCAGAAACCAAAACCTTCCTTAGATGATGACTTCACAAAATGACAGTGATTGCAGACTAAAGAGAAAATGCATAACTAATAACTCTGTGTGGTGAGTATTCAAATGATGAGCATTCAGTAGTTTGATCGACTAAAATACCATTTGACTTAATTAGTGTGTAAAGAACGTCAGATTATCCTTAGCTTAATTCTCAGACAGAATCAGCATGATAGAGTACGCATCAATGCTAAACATTTCGGTTACACTTAATGGCTTTCCAGTAATTAATTTGCCATGAATACTGTTTTTAGCTTATTTACATATTTGCATTCGACAGATCTTTGTCTTCGTCTTGTTTGTTGTTAACACAATGTTTCGGCTGATATACTCTCCAGCCTTCATTAGGTGCCATAGGGAAATTTCGAATTTGGATTCTCATTCCTAAGGTATTTTTCCGATGATGTGATTATTATTGTTATTATTATTATTGTTCAGTAGTTTCATTTTTATAACGTGCTTTCACTTCACTACCGAGCGCAGTTCTGTGCGCCTTGGGTATGTGCTGTGGTTTGCTGTGGTGCTTTTATGTTTACTGTATTGAAAGTGTTTTGCGTAGAATGTGTGCAATTTTCTGTATGTTATATATATTTGTAAGTCCTGGTATTTTTGTTATGTATTTGTCTGAATATTTTTTTATTATACCTAAGGCACCTACTATGATAGGAATTGTTTCTGTTTTTAGATTCCACATTCGAGTTATCTCTATTTCCAGGTCTTTGTATTTTGAAAGTTTTTCCATTTCTTTTAGAGAAACGTTGTCATCTGCTGGTATTGATACAT
>NC_068987.1:101769693-101773735 GCF_001194135.2 Octopus bimaculoides
AAAACAGTTTTTTGTTTTGCTCGTGTTTTGTGGCTATTTGTATTAGTTTCCCTTGCTTCTGGAGTAGGTATTTTTGCAGTCCTATGGTGGTTATTTTATAATAGTTTTCTAGCTGTATAAGACCCCTGCCACCTTCTGTGCGTTGTATATATAGCCTTTCTATGTCAGATTTTGGGTGGTGGTTAGTAGTAGTAGTAGTAGTAGTAGTAGTAGTAGTAGTAGTAGTAGTAGTAGTAGTAGTAGAAGCAGCAGCAGTAGTAGTAGTAGTGGTGGTAGTAGTAGTAGTAGTAGTAGTAGTAGTAGTAGTAGTAGTAGTAGTAGTAGTAGTAGTAGTGGTAGCATCATTATTCAGGTCACTGGATTATAATAATATCGGAGAGATATTTGCGAAGTGTTGTATTACTCTTGAATACCGTTCTGATGTCATATAGGCCGCAAATCTTTTGTATCTTTTCGGAGAGGCCTTTCACATAGGGTAGACAAACTGTGGTTAGTTTATGGTTTTCATCCTCTCTCTTCTTCATAATTAGAATGGATAGTATATTTTTGGGGTAGTTGTTGCGTAATAGATTGTTACTTAACTTGATTATTTCTGCGTGGTGTGTATCAGGTTCGCTACTTATATTCTTTGCTCAATGTTTTAGGTACTGGGCAATCCCTCTCTTTTCCCTGTATGGATGGTGGGAATTGAAGTTGAGATATCGTCCAGTGAAGGTTGGCTTGCGGTATACGAATCTCCTGGATCCATACTTGGTGTATGTTATTATCATACTATCCACTCCAATTATGAAGAGAAGAGAGGATGAAACCCGTACCTGACCACACTCTATCTACCCTATGTGAAAGGCCTCAATGAAAAGATACAAAGATATGCAGCCCATACGACATCAGGACAGCATTCAAGAGTAATACAGCACTTCGCAAATATCTCCTTTGAGTAAAACCACCAATAGAAGAGAATGTGATCAAAGACTGTGTGTAATCCATCCCATGCGGCCGTGGTAGGTTATACAAAGCGAAACATGGCGCCCCCTCAAAATAAGGGTAGAGGAATATCGCAAAACTGTGACACGTGGAGATATTGATAAATCGGGTATAGCTGATCATGTATGGAAAAACTGAGACCACCTTCCCCTGTGGGATGAAGCTAAAATAATAAACAGAGAACACCACTGGAAAACACGAAAAAAAAAGCAGCACATATGCTAGGATATAACAACTTCCTAAGCAGACCTAGTGCAGATATGAGTAGCATATGGGAACCGGTATTAAGGAAGGATAGGAAAGTATTAGATATATAAGCCCTAAAATACACTACATAATTGCCCAAGGGCATATGGCGTAGTGGTTAAGAGCGCGGGCTACTAACCCCAAGATTCCGATTTCGATTCTAGGCAGTAACCTTAAATAATAATAACAATAATGATAACATCGGAAAAATACCTTAGGAATGGGAACCCAAGTTCGAAATTTCCCCCACGACACCTGATGAAGGCTGGAGAGTATATCAGCTCAAACGTTGTGTTAACAACAAACAAGATGAGGACAAATATCCGTTAAATGTAAATAATGTACATAATACATCATCTCTCAAATATAGAACCTTTTTTCAAAACAGCCCACTTTCCTACTTTGCACGCGTGTCTTGCCAATGCGGTTATCTCCACCGAGAGCCTGTAGCGATCTATGGATACCATGTACTCCTCTTTTGTCGAGAACTCCATAACGGCACGGTGATTATGCTTGAAACGCAATATTTTCTTACAATGTTGAATTTAACAAGAAGAGTTACTGCAGATAAGTATTTTCTCCAACAAAATGCGTGAGTTGAATGACTTTTGATAAAAGTTATAACTGGAAACAAGTGTATATGTATAGTCGTCTAATCCAAGATAATGTAAATAGAAGCGGATCATTTGACTCTCGGCATAATGTTGAAATTATCATAATTCAAAGATGAAAATGAAAGGAATTTTACTAAATGACTTGAAGAATTAGTCTCCTAGTAATTTCTTTTATTCAGAATATACATTGAAATATTTAAGTAACCTGTGTCTCTTTCAGATAAAGGATAAAAGTACTCGAGTTATATTGACACATGTCACCGGTTTCCTAAATTTTCTGTGGCATATACACCCCTCCCCACTGAACAAGACTCAGATACCTCGTAGGAATATTCATTTCTACCATGTGGGTAGAATGGATCAACGTGAAATGAAATGTATAGTTCAAGAACATAAAGCAACACCCAGTCCAAGAGTCGAAATAACCACAATCTTATGACCATTGTGTCCAAAACCCTAACACTGCATGGCCAAGAGATGCCTGTATCTTTTTAAGAGATATATATTAGAATTAATTTCATTATACATGATATAGCAGAACGGATAATACATAATATGAATTTGTATATTCAGAGCAATAAATATTCAAAGTTACACTCACACAAATATATGCCTGTCCACCTACCGTAAACGAACATATATACTCATGTACACATCTTTTTCTCTCCCTGTATCTCTCTCGCTTTATGAGTGTGTGTGTATGGTTTTGTGTGTTTGTGCGTGTATGTTTGTACATATGTGTCTGTGTGTGTGCATATATGCCTGTAAATATATATATAAATATATATACATCCATATATATGTGTGTGCGTGTGTGTGTGTATGTATGTACGTAAGTACAGCACTTTGATTTTGATGATAATCTTACAGATAAGGATGCATATATACAAGCAGCACACGCACACACATGTATCTAGTCACACAGATACCCATCATACACGTAGCTATATACTTGCGGGGAAAGCTATACGCATATATCTAAATATTTTTGCATATATGAATATGCATCTTTATAAACTGCGATATATTTGAACACTTAAACGCATCGCTATCACGCACAATCACATACACATATATAAACGTACTGAGAGAGGGAAAAGAGAAATAAAAATAGAGAGAGAAAAGAAGAGAGCAAGGAAGAGAGTGAGCGAGAACCGTATAGAGTGAGAGAGAGAGAGTTCAACAGAAACAGACCTGCGTCTATAAAGATCAACGTCACTACATGTGCACTCTGAAAATTAAAGACAGACAAGCACACGCACTCACGCACGCACACACACATACACACACACATAGACACACACACACATAGACACACACATATAGACACACACAATATAAATACACACATTCATACGTCTTTCTAAACAAAGACACATACATAGGCGACCGATTGGGCATCAATGCAGGTATTGTGTTACAACTTAGACACTAACTCGTATGGAACCTCCAAGAAAATGCCAATATACAACGCCCTCTTCTCTCTCTATCTTCATTTGAAGACGTCCACCGCTCATTCTCTACTACTTCTATTCTTCGTTTTTTTACCCTCTTCTTCTCTTCTTCATTTCATTCTTCCACAGTCGAATTTCTTCTGTTTCCAAACGTTCTATCTCTAAGGATATTTAAATGTAGATATATGATCTAGCAATTATATTGTACTACACTGACATAGGTCAATGGAATGGAGGGGAGTACAATATGTCAAACGTCAGGTAGGATGGAGAATGAGAGAAGTGCTGTGGTTGGTGTGGTTCTTCTCCTCACTGTTGCTTTTCTATCGCTGTTGTTGTTCTTTAGCCCTAAGCCAGTCCTGCTAGAGGAAACAGACCTATGATCATAAATCGTTTCTGTCAATTCTTCTGGTAAAGATTATCTAGTGTTCTCTTCTAGATAAAACGATCGTATGTGATTTCACGGAAATTCGACTGCTATTTTTCTGGGTCAATCAACCACATGTGTTCCTTCATCTATGTTGTTGTTGTTTTTTCCTAGTGGTGGTGGTGGTAGTGATGGTGCATTAATGGTGTTCTTGCTATTCGTTTTCCTTCCTACTCGGTGAAATAGGATATATATATATATATATCATTCACTTGTTAACAGAGAAGACAGTCTTCTATTTGTTAATTTGCATAAATTTAAATATAGACAATTTGTACACACACACACACACACACATACGTGCATATATATATATA
>NC_068987.1:101774141-101785750 GCF_001194135.2 Octopus bimaculoides
ACACACACACACACACACACACACACACACACATATGTGTTTGTGTATGTGTATGTATGCATATATGTATGTGTGTTACAAACGTATATCTACAAGTAAAATGTAAAAGTTACTAGCATAACGTTGTTGTGTCACAATTATCTGACTTTTTGCTTATGTGTCCGTGCATAGTATTAACTGGAAGATTACTTTAATAGGGTTAAAATGCAATTTTGTTTTCCACTCTAACATGAAAAAATCATTAAGAGTGAGAGGTGTCAACATATATAGATTCATACTAATGAAAAATTTCAAAAGATTTTTATCAAGTGGAAATTATTGGAGAATTGTTCCAGTTGCTGGCACCAAATCAAACAAATTCTTTCCAATAGGCTAAATAAGTTAACCTTTGACCACTACAGAATAATTGTTTACCTCTTTGAGCCAAAAGCGATCAAGATTCTAAAACAACAGACAACTAAATTAGATCTTTGTACAGCACTATGCTAGCTAGCAGCTGTCTTGAACATATTTCACTAGTTCATTGCTTTCGAATAGTGATCTCTTCGGAGAAAAATAAATAAAATAAAATAAAATAAAATAAAATAAGAGGAAAGGAAAGCAATAATATAGAAAAAAAAGTGAAGTGGGAAGTGAGATTGATGAGGAAGAAGAAAGACTGCGAAATGTGAAAAAGATGAAAAAGGAGAAAGGAACCGAAAGCGAAACGGTTTATGTGTGTGAGAATGTGTGTGAGTGTAGGTGTGTGAGTGTGAGTGTGTGTGAGTGTAGGTTGGTATTGGTGAGTTTCTCTAATTGAAGCGTCTCGTTTAACACCAACATGAAATTCTACTTACCATTAGTTTTGATCCAATCCACACACTGGTCTGCTCAACACATCCTCACTATATACTGCCGTCTGCTTTACTCAAATTACAATGCTTTTTAATTAAACTAGTAATTAGATCGAGATAAAAGGAAAGCCACAAAAAAAAGAAGAAAAATGTAAGAAAAAAAAAACCTAAACTACCTTTCAACAAACCATTCGTACTCCAAAACATTATCAAATCTCTATTGTGCAAATCACACACACACAAATACATACATACATACATACATACATACATACATACACATACATACATACACATACATATACACTCATATGTACATATATGTGTGTGCGCGTGTGTGTGTATGAATGTACATATATATATATTTATATGTGCGTGTGTGAGAGAGAATGGATGCATGTGTTCATGTATAAGCGTATATATATTAATGTCAATATGTATATTTCTAATCAAAACTCTACATTGTAAAACTCAGTTCCTTTTATTTATCCATTATCATACTATGTTACTTAACTACATCACGCTAACCGTTAGCAAACAGCAACGTACGTGTTATTATCTCTAGCCCAGCTTCTGATTCGGTCACACTATTATACAACATAAAGTGGTATTTACTTTTGGTGATAATATTACATTTATCAGTAATGATCTGACAGTTTATATTCATATTCCTTTTATATTTTGCTTTCGTGTTCATTTACATATAATCTTTTAAGGCTAAACACATTATGATATTTTTATTGCTTATATACAAGAGAAGTGGTATGTGCCCCCAGCTTCGGTGTTGTATTTTATCACAACTTTCTTTTTACCACTACTGCTCCTACTTTAGCCAATGACTCCAAAACTTATACACCTTCTCTTCGACTTACGGCCGAGTTCCGTTCCGATTGACTGGTCGTAAGTCGATCTGGTTGTATGTCGGATTTATATTTTTCAACACTATTTTGATTCAAATGCAACTGATGCTTGAAAGCGACTGAGTGAAATTCAGTGGCAGGCAATGGATGCCTGGATATTATTCTTTATTTTCTTATTTTTTGAGGTCATAATTGCGGATGGTCGTAAGTCGGGGAGGAGTAAGTCGAGTATTGTGTCATGCAATATGGCATATTAGTGGAGTCATTACAGCGTGTTATTTGTTTTGCCTCCCAGCAATCTGAGTTCAAACTCCGCAGAAGATAACTTTGGTGCTCACCACTTTCGGAATTCACAAATAAATTTCACTCTTTCACTCTGACACAAGGGTATTCCTCCATCTTTCGTTTCCTCCCCCACCTTTCTCTATAATGGAATCGGTTATTTTGTACCTTGAGAAGAGTTGTGGTGATAATATATAAATTCCTTTCTTCACAAATGAAGAGGTAAGAGCAACCTCTTCACAAAAAGAAAGAAAAACTGTTATGAGCTAGTCAAGAACGGACGAGTGTGATACAATACAGCACGAAACGATATTAGGGAAAAGTCGCACCTTTTAGAGTGGAGCCTTTCATAGGGGCAAATGATATTGTAGTAACCATAAAATAATTATACAGTGGAAATAACAGTGTAAAAGTGTTTAATCTTTGTTGAATGAATCTTCCACAATCACTCGGATTGTGTATTCTTTTCTCTTAAATTCAAGGATGTTTATAAATAGTTATATCCATTTGTATAGCTAACTGAAAATGGATTTCATCTGCTCGGGTTTTGTTCGGAGATTAAGCTCCACTGGGTCCCTATTGGTTACTTGTTTAAAAGGTTTCAACTTGCGCTGCGTTCCTTCCTATGGAATCTCGGATAGGAGCCTTCCTTCTCGGAACCACGGATGGGAGCCGGCTGCCAAGTGGGGACGAAAACGGCCGACTTATTTCTGAGGGAACATTACATGTGCTTCAATCAGAGCTGCTTCACTTTCGAGGACATAGAATAAACCTATTCGCATGAAAACATGTATGGATAAATAAGACACCTGATGACCACTATAGATTAAACCAATCGAAACATAACGTAAATGTTCATTAAAAACAAATTCATTTCTAAAAATGAAATACATAATAAAAACAAAAATCCTAATTGCATAAACAATAACTCATCTCAGTCATTTGGACATTTAATAATTCTTAGTGGCTCGTTTCATTGGTTTTAGATGGAAATTAGTCCTGTAATATCAAGTAGAAATTACAGCTCTAGATTGACGTATGACGTGGCATCTTATCGGAATTTATGACACACAATTAGTCCAGCAACTTCATCCTGGTCTCTCCCACCTCTCTCCCACTTCTTCCTCTCGTCTCTTCCACTTTACTCCGCTTCTTTCCCGCGTCTCACCCACTTCTCTCCCACTTCTTTTGCTTTTTTCTATTATTTCTGTAAGTTCAGACGTAGTGACTTTCATTGCTCTGCCCGTGTGCATGCGCGTGTTATGTAAGTATGTATGTATGTATGTATGTATTATGTATATATATATATATATATATATATATATATATATATGCACATACAAACACACATATATATATGTATGTATGTATTATGTACGCATGTATGTATGCATGTATGTATGTATGTGAATGTGTCTGCATAGGTAATCTGCGTCTGTATATATGTATACACACACACACACACACACATATATATATATATAGCTGTCCACGTGCCTGTATATGTGCATATTATTTGTTAAGTTCTACGTTTGAATGTGCGTGTGTGCGTATGATCGTGTGCTTATATGCGAATGTATGAAGGCGAGTAGACGAAAGAGCGTACGAATGTATGTTGGTGGATGGCAGTGAATGTTTGGTTTGTCTGTGAGATTGGAGTGTGCGCCAATTTGGATGCATCACTTTGACTTGTGTCTATGTAGGTGGGACCAGACTATAGTGGGAAGTGTCTCTGTCTGTTTGCATGTAAAAATGATATTCTTGTTAACGTTGATGTTATTTTCCTCTAGGCATAATCCTTTCTCACAGACAAGAGACAAAAGCGCTCCTACCATGGCCATCCAATCTTATTTCTGATTGGACTTATATTTAACCTTTGTTAAGTCGGCAAGGTGTGCTTTGAAGTAAAGATTCCTGCTATTTCTAGCGTATTCAGTGACCATATAAGATATTCACTACTTCGTTGCCCTGTTTATTTTTATGTGTACGGCTACACACGTGTGCCCTTCTCTGGGTTCTGTTTGTGTGTGTATATTTGCGTGTATGTGTGTGTTTGTGTGTGTTTGTGTGCGTTAGTATTTGTGTGAAGCCAGTTTCGATGTAATTCGCATCAATGTGTGTGTGTATATTTGTGTGCGTGTGTGAAGCCATTTTCGATTTAATCCGTATGTGTGTGTCTATTTATATTTGTGTGTGCATGTGAGTGTGTGTGAAGCTGCTCTTGATCTAAATCGCATCAGTGTATGTCTATATTATTTGTGTGTGAGTGTGTATGTGTGGAGCCATCTTCTATTTAATTCGCATCAGTCTGTGTCTCTATATTTGTGTGTGTGTATGTGTTTATGTATGTATGTATGTGTGTGTGTGTGTGTGTGTGTGTGTGTGTGAGTGAGTGTGTGAGTGTGTGCGCGTGTAAGATTGTGAGGGTCCTCTCTCTATATATATATTCATATACAGCACTGCTTATTGCCTGAGATTCCCTCTATGTGTCTTCTCACGTCTGTATTTCTGTGTCTGCAAGAATTTCTTCGTGTATGTGTGTGCATGTGTGTGTGTGTATGTGTGTGTGTGCGTGTGTGTGTGTGTGTGTGTGTTCAGTTATAAGAGTTTCTGCATCAGCTTACGTGTTCTGTTTCATGACTGCGTTTCATGTCTCATTAAAAACCTAAAACCTAAAACCTAAAACCAAATAAAAACATAAAAAAGAAACATTATAAAAGATTTCTCAATTATTTTTTGTTGCGCATTTTATTGCATTTGTCTAATTTTTGTTTCATGTAAAATTCAATTTAAATTTTTAATTGCGAACGGTATTATTATAGTTCTTCTTCTTCTTCTTCTTCTTCTTCTTCTTCTTCTTCTTCTTCTTCTTCTTCTTCTTCTTCTTATTATTATTATTATTATTATTATTATTATTATTATTATTATTATTATTATTATTATTATTATTATTATTACTGTTATTACCACTACTACCATTATTACCACGATAGTTGACATTTAGCTGTGCAATAATGCATTTTGAGTTAAAAGCGCCATTTTATGACCGTAGAAACATTAGCATCTAACAGGACACCACTGTGGTTTCTCAGATATTTGAATTATCTCTTGTTTTCTTATGTTATTCTTCTACGTTTTTATTTCTTATTGTTCCTATCAGTTCCAACCGACTCCTTTCTTAATAGTCTAGCAAAGATTTATTGAGTTTGTCCATCATTTTTTTCTCGTTCATATTAAGTTGTCTCTTTTTCTCTCGTTCTATTTTCTCCTTCAATACAATTTTTTTGGCTTGTTTTAGTTACTTTTATTGTTTTCTGATGACATCTGAGCCTTCGTTTAATCGTCCATTTTGCTTCTTTCTTTCTATCCTCTTTTTCTCACTTTCATATTGGATGTGTGACATTTCGACTGTCGTCATTTACACAATATAATAACAAAATATTGAATACAGAAACCTTTACTTTATTCCATTACTTTTAGGTTATACTTTGCTGTTGCCAACTGTATGCATGTATTTATATATGTATGCAAGCATGTATCTATCAATCTACCTATCTATTTGTCTGTTTGTCCATCTATCTATTCATCTATCTATCTATCTGTTTCCCTAATTCCTTTTTCTACACACACACACACACACACACACACACCAACACACATATATACACATATGTATTTATGTGTGTATGTACACGCACGAACGTGTATCCATACACGCATGTTTGTATTTATGTGCTCTGGAACGCATATATATACCGTATCATTGTTATCACACTCCTTTACTTTTTATCTTGATAGTTTTGAATACTACAATATATACAAAGTATCAAAATGGTTCATCTTATGTATTCGACGTGCTAACTCATAGAATTCAATCACGCCTAAAATTGATACTGTGGAATTGTCTCGTATATACACAATGAATCATTTGCACTCTTTATATAGAATGTGATACCATATAGAAATAAATCAAAATAGAAGTGAATTTATATTTCTGTTTCATATGATTAGAATGACCTTTCTATGGTGTAAATGTTTCACGAAATAATGTTGATAAATGTCACCTTTCTTTGTTCAAACAAAATTGTATCTTCTGAAAGCCTCTGTAAAATCTTTAACCAGTTATTTATTGTATTGTCGTCTCATGATTCTTTTCATGTTATAGTCAGGGGTGTAGGCAGGGTTCATGAAGAACATTTACAGGGCTTCCAAAACCAGTAGGAGGAAAATAGAGTGCTTATCCTCATACCAGAGATCTGGTAGGCATTCAAGCAACAGTGTGGGGTCTACTCAAGGCAACAAATGAGGTAAATAGTCGTTAAGTCACATTAAACTCTAGGGAATACATGGTCGGTTTCCCAGTTCCTCTGATGTATTTATTCCTCCCTGAACGGGACGCCGGACCGTCGCAGGATTGTTCATTTTTACCACGAGCGTGAAATGAAGTGTTTTGCTCAAGAACATAATATGCATCACTTGATCCAGGAATCGTAACCACAATCTTTCTAACATGAGTTCAGTACTCTAACCATTAAATCATGCGCTTCCAAAAATGAGTTAAATGGTTGCGTTAAATCAAGTCTCGAATTAAGTCAACCACCATGTAGGCTACGGTTGAATTTAAATTCAGCATAGAAACAGCCTGCACAAATCCGAATACGGCAAACCATCCGGTCAATTTTCTCAACGTTCCGCGAATCTACAATTCCGGATTTGTCCTTATTAATCACCGCAGAAGGATGAAAGGCAAATTGGTACATATTGAAGTGATCTTTTAATGAAAGCAATCCAATCTTGTCCAATTCCACTTTTTGCAAGCACAATATATCGAATATATATCATCCAGTGTATTTTTTGAAAAGACTGTCTTCTTTGCTGAAAGGTCGTGATTTAAGAGAAATTTTGCTTCTATTTCTGTCAGAGCAAGTGACCATGTAGAGGTTTTTCTTGGCTTGTTTCCCTTGCTGGCTTGTCTCTTTCGCTGGCGTTGGCATGTCTTCTTTCTTATCTCGACTACAGTCTGTAGTTTAAATGTAGCGATAATGAAAATTGTTGAAAAAGAAAACAATTTTAATAAGGTTAGTGTAAAGAAAATGCTTCATTTATCTTAGCCCAATTACTGTATTCGCATTGAAAGCGGATAACTCCAATTGTTAGAGACTTTATCTCCGTAGACATTACATTTGGCTGTATAGACTGCTAAAGTTATCTTTGAAATGTTGAATGGCAACGATCCAAATATATTCTATGCTTACTAGATCCAAAACTACCTGTAACGGAAAAGGAGAATTATCTCTGTATTTTTTTATGCCAAAGTCGATATAACTCAGCTATCGTGCGGAACAAATGTTACCCAATAATTATTGTCTAGTTGAACAGACAGCAAATGTTGAAGATATATCTTATCAAGTATAATATAAGAAATATTCCAGCGATATTTACTATTCAAGAGTGCGTCGAAAGTGACTTGACTTCACTTGATAAATGAAAATATTTTTAATGATTGGAACATACGAAAAAGACGAAATTGCGGTAAATATATGGTATCAAAATAAAGATTATATTCATTATTAATATTAGGTCTTTATGACAATAACAATACTACATTCAGTTATTTCAGCCGCCTTTGTGATCTTCAGAAAAAATATAATGTTATGAATGTCAAAATTTTAGAGAATAAATCACTAAATGAATATACAAAGTTGTATGTTCTTCAACCGGAGTTGAGAAAAGTGTTTAACACTAGAATAATCTTAATATGTTTACGTGCGTGAAACCTTTTTTTAGTACATCTATGTTAAGAAATCTTAAGTAGAATGAAATCCGCGTATATATTACAAAGTATAGGGAGTATTCGGAAGCGAGCAATATTAGGTTTGATGAGAAGTTAACGAATTATTATTAAAGTGTTAGTATAGCATTCACTTCAGTTGTTTTTCTAATTCAGATCCTACCACTTCTAGGTTGGTTTTACTCTTATTTGAGTCGAAAAAGAAGTTAATAGATATGCATTGTAGTTAATCTACTTTCGCTTGGTCTTACCAACTTTCTTTGAATCCCCTTCCCTCAATTATAGTCACTAAATTCAAATATAAATTAGCAAACCTAAAAGATAAGTAGAACCAATACTTATGTATATGCTTATGGCATATAGGGCTTATAAGGATAAACCTTTTGTATACATATAGCTTATATTCCTTATTATAAACAGACTTGAAAAGGTGGTCAGCTGCCAGAAGCGTTAGCGCACCGGACAAAATAAACCTCACCGGTATTTAACCTGTCGGCTACGTTCTACGTTCAAATTCCGTCGAGATCGACTTTACTTTTTTTGTGGGGGGTATCGGAAAATTAAGTACCAGCGTTTCACTGGAATTGATGTAATCGACTAGTCTCCTCACCACAAATTCCAGGCCTTGTACCTATAGTAGAATGGATTATACACAAATTGGATTACCAGAGTCAATACAGTATCGCATAAACTGCTTTGCAGGACTTACTTTGTCATTTTCTTATTACAAATTCAAATCCCACCGAGTCCACTTTTACCTTTCATCGATCCGAGATCGGTCAATAACATAAAATAGTTAAGTGCTGAGATTGATTAAATGCACAAACCTATTTCTCTCAAATTTGTGGGCATGCTGCCTATATTAGAAACAAATATGATCACAGTAGAGTGCGGCGGATCCGTCAGAGCGTCGGAAAATGCATTGCAGTATTTCTCCGCCTCATTCAGTTCTGAATTCGATTCTCACCGAAGTCGACAAATAAAGGAACAAGTCATGCTCCGTAATCGATTTAATCGATTAGCTCCGTCTTAATCGCTGAGAAATTAGTATCATAAACAGTATGTACTATTTTATACTGCAGCGTGTAACAATAACGAACAATATGAAGCCCACGCATAAAGAAACCAAAACGAATTAATTTAAAATCCTGTGTGAATCAAGTCAGGGACACTTACCGTATGCATAACAATATTGAAATTACTGTTATTTTGTTTAATATGATGAGCAGTAGAAAGCCATACGGAAATAATTATATGGTGATGATCTCACACTGTTTAACAAAATAACGTAGATTTCAGATTTAGGCGCAAAACCAGTAATTTTGTGAGTAAATGGATAGTTGATCCAATCGACATTATTTTATTAACCTCGAAAGGATGAAGAGCAAATTTAACCTTAGCGAGATTTGGACTCAGAGCATAAACAGCGGAAAATAATAAAAAAGACATTTTTTCTACGCTGTAACAAATCTGCCGATCTACAATTCTTCTTTGCTACCAGTTTTAGCAATACACCGCCCTTGATTCTACAAATGACCATCCATCATCTTATGGTGATTAATAATAAACACAGTAACTAATTCAGTATCCACTCGTCTAATATTTAAGATGATTGTCATAGCCTGAGTTTCATGCAGTCACGCTATGATGCCTTTGTAACATGTGGCAGATGCTGTGCTTTGAAAATGTTTACCTTACAACAAAAGCCATGCCTTTGTCCCGGATAACAATAATATAAAATATGCCACTAAATGCTTAACCAAATAACAATAGTTTGATATTTTAATTTCATTTTATACACGCGCTCTATATCTACAAGCGCGGCACCATATAAGAGAGAGACACGTTTTGGAGCTAAATAAAAAGAGGAAAAGAAACTAAGACTAAATACTAGCCAATGTATGAAACCTTAACACAACTCATACAGCATACGCGTAGTATAATCGCCAGCCAATAAGATATCATCTTTTTTATGCATCATTGCTATATGACTACCCACTGAAACTATCCTCACACAACGTACACAGCACACATTCAGTACATTATACAGAAAACTTGGCAATATAACACAACCACCATGCCACATATTCTGTACCAGAACCACACAATAAACTAATATAGCATATTCGCAACTCAAATTCTGTCCAATTACTTGCCAATAAAACAACAAACGAAACGCCAAAGTAACGCAGAAAACAAAAAAAGAGGAGAACAAAGTCTGCATCAAAGTAATAGCTCTTACATAACCGCCCCAACCACCATGGTCAAAAAATAAAATGGAAGAAAAAATATTTCCCTCGCTTAAGCGAATCGAATATGTAACAAGCAATGAGAAGATCACAAGAAATTTTTGACTCGTCGACGTCATCTTTTCCTTTGGTCCCTTCGAAGTCGATGAAATAAGTAGCGTTCAGGCACTGGGGTCGATGTAATTGACAAAGTCTCTTCCTCCATGCCATGTGCCTATAGAAGAAACAATTATTATTTTTATTATAGTTGTTTTTCTTGCAATTTCACCAAATCACCCACCTATTCCCTACTATCATAGATGCGTTAGAGTCGAGAAATAACCATGGCTTAATGGCTGTATACAACAAAGCAGCTGTAGTTTGCCGGCAAGAACTGAGAAAATGGCGCTTGCATTTGGTGCGCCAGGATAAAAATGGAAATTTGTGAGGAGCACCTCAGATCATTTTATATCATTGCAACCCAATTTGGGAGAATATATTTTGCTTTTCATTCTTGTTCATTTATTGCTGTGGTAGTTTTACCTATTTATTGACGTGTCTTTGTTCATTTGATTGCTCTCTCCTCTGAGATTTCTTTGTTGTTCGCATTTCATCTTTTGTACTGTTCCCCAAAGCCTTGAGCCCTCGTGGCTAATGAAACAATCATTATTTGTGTTATTAGTTTGCTCGTGTTGTTGTTCTCACCGCTGTTGTTGTTGTTGTTGCTTCTGTTATCGTTTTTGTTGTTGTTGTTGGTGGTGGTGGTGGTAGTGGTGGTGGTGGTAGTGGTGGTGGCGGTGGTGGTGGTGGAAGTAGGGGTAGTGCTGAAATTAGTGTGCAACAGCAATAAGACCCATGAGATAAAAAGCACAGAAAACAAATAAACTACACAAAGAATACCAATCAAATGTGTATTAAATTTTCATATTAAGACGTCTGCAAGATTATAAAATATCGATTAGGCAGCACTATCTCTCAACTTCTGACTCAATAACCTCCTTCTACTCCGCTGTTTTAATAATTTTTCTCTGTTTTGCGAACACCATTACGGCAAAGGAGGCTTTGAGCAGCATCAACACTCCACCACCTTACCAAAGTTCGAGTATTGCCTAATTATTTCATTCCTAGATTATTATCTGGAAAATATTATTACACTGTACATATAATATGTCTAAATACTGTCATTCTATATTCTTTTATTCTCTTACGAATTTTAATCATTGCACTTGACCATACTGGAGCATCGTCTAGCGGATTTTTAATGGACAGAATAGTATTTTATCCGGAACATATTTTATGAGCTCTAAAGAAGGGAGAAAGAAGATTAAGGCGCAATGGAAAGCAATACAGAGAGAGAAATACCAAAGCATATTATCGTTCGACGCAAGGAATTTGATGTGATCTTAGACAGCAATACATACACATACGGACACAAAGTAAACATATACATATACAGAGAGGGAGGGAGAGAGAGAGAGAGAGAGTGAGTAATGTAGACAAACAGAGTTAGCTTTCATGTATGATATATATATTTACACGAGGCGCAGTAAACACAGAATGAACATATAGAAACAATATATATATATACGCATATATATATATATATATATATATA
>NC_068987.1:101785852-101789179 GCF_001194135.2 Octopus bimaculoides
ATATATATGGGGCTCAAGATTCCGAGTTCGATATCAGGCAGTGACCTGAATAATAATACTAACACTAATACTGCTAATAATAATAACATCGAAAAATGCCTTAGGAATGTGAACCCAGGTTCGAAATTTTCCCCAAGACACCTGATGAAGGCTGGAGGGTATATCAGCCCAAACGTTGCGTTAACCACAAACAAGATGAGTACAAATATCTGACAAATGTAAATAATGTATATGTATATATATATATATATATACTATATATATATATATGCTAAAAGTGATAGGCGTGCAACTTGTGTTACATGAATATATTATGGTAAATCCGTCTCTCCTTTTCAAGAGAAGATTGACACATGCAGCCCAATCTTTTGATGAACCGCTAACATTCGAGGGTATAAGGAAACCATCACTGGTCAAGTGATGTTGGGGGATAAACACAAGCAGAAGAATATACGCATATATACACACATATATAGATACTCGGAGTCAACAGATGAGTTCCCAAGAGCCTCAATATAGAAAACACAACACTTAGCGCTCAAATGAGTTGAACGTACTCTCCGAAACCTCTGCCGCAGACCACGTCGGCGAGTTAAGGAGTGGTTATAAGACGAATGTGAGCAGACGTAGAGACGATGATGGAAAGAAACAAATAAAACTGCTTGGGTTTGATATAAAAAAATGTATATCCCTATGTACATGTAAATAGAGAGAATGCACTACCCACACCCGTTTTTCCCCCCGTGTTTTTGTACTCTGTGTAAGTGTGTTCTGTTAATATGTAAATATCTATTATATATAAATGTCAATATATTTATGCTTGATTATTCATGGTCTGGAAATTTTCATTCTTTGCGTTCTCTCCATTTACATGTATACATGTATATATATTTTGTATATCGAACCCAAACAGTTATATTCGTTTATTTACATCATCATCTCTATATACATACTTACAAACATAACTTACAAAAAACCCACATATACATACACACGAGCACACAAGACAAGCTTCCTTCAGTTTCCCTGTACCAAATCCTGTCACGAGGCTGTGTTCCTGCCAGGTGCTGTACCACAAGGCACTTGCCGAAGATGTGACGCTGTGGGCCTGAGCCTGTTTCTATGTGACTGCAAATCAAACTTCTTATACAGTGCCTCGCCTTCGCTAATACACACAACAAACACACATTTAAAATCACTTCTGTTTCAATACTGTTTTTACTTAATCGGTGACGGCAATGAATAATCTAATATGCAAATTAGAAAAGAAAACATCTTGTTTATTGCATTTTTCAAAGGTAGCTGTAAGCTATAATCACTGCCTCTTTCTGTTTCTTCTCTCTCTTTCTCTCTCTTATATGTATGTATGTATGTATGTATGTATGTATGTATGTATGTATGTACGTATGCATGTGTGTGTATTTATGTATGCATGCATGCATGTATGTATGTGTGTGTATGTATCCACTGGTTAATCTGTAAGTCGATTGAAGTAAAGACGCTTAACGAACATGTGCTGATTAACAAAAAACGCCGACAACTTCTATACTCTGTACACCAAAGAGAACCATGTGATATAACCAGGTGTCTGCTTGTACAGTGAGGTTAATATATATCTGTGCTTTCCCCATACGTACCCAAACATACCTGATGTATATATATATATGTGTGTGTGAGTGTGCGTGCGTGGTGTATATACATGTGTGTGTGTGTATATGTGTGTGTCCGCGCATGTGTGTTTCTCTGTCTCTGTCTGTCTGTCTCTCTCTCTCTCTCTCTCTCTCTCTCTCTCTCTCTATATATATATATATATATATATATATATATATATATATATGTATGCATGTGTATATATATATATGCATATGTACATATATGCATATGTATATATACGTGTTTATATATATATATATATATATATATATATATATATACACACACACACATATACATAAGCTAACAAATCGATCAAATCGATGCATACATACACTTTTGTACCTGCATATATGTATGTACTCGAACATAACTTATGAGAGAAAGCCAAAGGAAAAAATATAATAAATATAGATTTAGGTGTGTGTTAAGAATTGTAATTGCATTTGTAGATTTTAGGAAGCACAGAAATGAGTTACGTTTGAGACACAATTATTATCATATTTGTTCAATATCATTATCGCAGACGTGCATTTTTTTGTCACTGTTATGCAAAGTTTTCACAATGATAGTTGCCAGAAATACGAACATTCAGTGCAGATATGATTGAAACGTGATAATTTTTCTTTTCCATTATCGCAATTTTTAGCTATTTGGCGTTTTTCGAATCTGGGATGGAAAAGATATGAAAGTAGTTTAAAATCTCATTTTCCCCGTCACCACGAGCCAACGAAGAAACGATATAATTGGTAGTTCTAAGCATTTTATAGCAGCCAAATTTCCTTCAAAATAATTTTGTCGATACAGAAACATAATTAGGTGCAGAAAGAGAGGTTTGTCTCGAATGGCACATTTCTGATCTTATACGTGTCTGACCTGCGCTGACATAGTTTTGAAGAACAACAGCAACAACAACTATCATCACACCTTCTAAGGATAGGATAAAACTCCTGCCCAAGGTATATCGAATTAGAGGGCCAGTTCCCCCAGTTTAAGCGCTGTATATCCCTCTTTGCAATGGGACTTTGGTCCTTCGCTGGAAAGCTCATTTTTGCCTGCTGAGTATACTGCATTATCGTGGAATGAAATGATTTACTCGGGAACACAACGCAGCGCCTCTTTCAGGAAGTGGAACCAGAATTCTACGATCATCGAGTGTCACTGTATTGTAGTTTATAGACATACACGCATTAGCAAACACTTACATGTGTATGTGTGTGTGTGTGGGGGGGGGGGTAAGTGGTGAGTTTCCTAATCATGATAACCCTGGTTCGATTCTACTGCAAGATGTAAGAGGCAAGTGTCTTTCACCACAGGTTCGTGTCGACCAAAACATTGAGAGTGACATAGGAAAGGCGAATTCCCTATGTGAATGGCCATCATTTGGAATGTAGATCTAATTCAAATTGTCACTCCTGTTAAATAATATTTCAGGTTCATCCAGATTGACAATTATGTTTCTGGTATCCATAAGAACTTTTCGTTTAATGATTATGTCTGCAAATACTTGATCGATGAGGTGGTTTGCAATATTTATTCTTCTGATCAAAGTTCAAAGGTACCGTGTTCGAATGTAGCAATACTTGGGGCGATTCTTCTTCTTCTTCTTCTTCTTCTTCTTCTTCTTCTTCTTCTTCTTCCACTCCTCCTCCTCCGCCTCCTCCTCCTTCTCTA
>NC_068987.1:101789594-101790869 GCF_001194135.2 Octopus bimaculoides
TATATATATATGTGTGTTTGTGTGTGTGTGTGTGTATATATATGAGTATGTACGAAAAAAACAACAATAGACGAGGACAGGTGGTGTAAACAACAAAAGGATGTATTAGTTTGACGCTCGGGAATACAGAAAGTCTTTAACGTTTCGAGCTACGCTCTTCAACAGAAAGAATACGGAGAAAACAAGGAGAAAAACACGGAGAAAAAAATAATTTGAGTATTCTGCGTGTAGTATGGTGTATATGTATAACCGCAGTTGCTGGTACAAATTTATCCAAATATAAGATATAGTTTCTATATAAAACTCTCATTCATTGTATAAATAAATATACTGAAAACTCAACTATTCGGCTACACGATATCTTCAAACGTATGAATGTAAATGCCACTGGACTTACTTCAACAATTCCTTCATGTTTGTAGATACATAGATGTGTGTATATGTTTGTGTGTTTTGGGTGTGTGTGTGTGTGTGTGTGCGTGTGTATTAGCGTTCTTGATTTGTTTTGACATTTTGAATATTCGTTAAATACATCTAAAACTAGTCAATATAAATATCAAAATGTAATTTCCTATATGAGCAGTTTAGTAATTTGTTCATGGTATTGTACTGAAATAGAGACTCATGAGAATTTTACACGGAATGCCCTTCATTCGTACTACACTGGTTTTGGTAAGATATGTTATTAGAATAGTTTTGGTCCATAAACAACACGAAAAGACTAGATGTAAACAAATCCGTTCGCCCTTTCAGAAAGTACATTCATAGTGTATAACTACAAAAAAAAAAAGAAAAAAAAGTACAATCATGGGAGAATTCTATAATTGACCAAGACAGGATGAAAACTGCATAATAAGTTAATATATCCTTACAGCTAAGGATTCCCCCAACATTAGCCGAATATCAGGAATAATTAGGGACGGGAACAATGGTTACAACCGTCTTCAATTATTTACTCTAAGAAAAGGAAAATCGATCCTTGGACATTTTTTATACTCGGGAATTTTTCTGTAGGATGGTGTATTTTTTTCTTCTTTCTATTTACCTCTTGTAAATAGTCGATAATTATTATTCGATGAATACGAAACTTATGCTCAATAATGGTCAATAGATATTCAATACAATAATGGCCGCTATCGAATTGAACAGGACTAGAACATAAAGTTTTGAAGAAAGAATAATATTGAAAAAGTATTAACTCACTATCTTACTCGGCAGCTTCTCAATAAATATAAGTACGCATGCATCTATACACAAACTTAGTTGTAATAGGTA
>NC_068987.1:101790879-101791424 GCF_001194135.2 Octopus bimaculoides
AGATAGATAGATAGATAGATAGATAGATAGATAGATAGATAGATGTATAAGCATACAAACTCAAACGCCAAAATAAAGTATTTGCTGTTTAACAAATCAGCATACACAATCGAACGAATATAGAGAAATATATAGTCACGCAGCTACACACATACTGATATACATATGCGCAGGAAAATCTGTGTCATGCGCAGATTGTCTGTATGTAGAGTAACAGAAATACATTTCCAGATAACACAGATAAATACACTGACGCAAACACACGCGTAGTCATGTGCACGTGTGTGCATTTTTTTCCTTTTCTCAGGCACGTATACATACGTACACAGTAAGGCTAAACAAAGGTAATATGCGTACAGTGCTAATGCATGCACACACGGAAACATACACAAGTTAGAAGCAGATTATCAGCAAGCAAGCGGTTTTTATATACACACAGACACACTCACAAACACACACACCTACACACAAACACAGAAACACAAACCACATAATGGCATATATATATATATATATATATATATATATATATATATATATATATA
>NC_068987.1:101791698-101793117 GCF_001194135.2 Octopus bimaculoides
ATCCATATCTATTCATCCCTCCCCCCTTCCTTCCTACATACATTCATAACTCCCTCCCTCCCACCCTCCATCTATCTATCTATCTATCTATCTATCTATCTATCTATCTATCTATCTATCTATCTCTATCTCTCGCTCTGTCTGTCTATCTACCTGTCTATCTATCGATCGATTGATCTATCTGTCTGTGTTGATAAAGAGCTGTGGACCCAGAAACCGGTCCTCAGATGTTGCTTTGTGCAGATCTCCCTGTTCGAAAACAGAAGGACACCCATATTGTGTCGTATAGCCAACTGGAAACGATGTTTTCTGGGGTTAAACACCAGTAACAAACCCCCTCCCATGACAGCCACATTATGTTGTAAAATAGCCTTAATTTTATATATAAACACACACACACACACTCACACACACACACACACACACACACACACACACACACACACACACACACACACACACACACACACACACACACACACGTATATATAATAATGAGGGCTATATAAAAAGGATATCCTTTAATATAGCGCAACTAATTGGCGCTCTTCGGGAGAAATAAGACTATAAGGCAAGAATGGAGAACAGATTTCATGGTCAAGTCCCTCTATCATAATAAATCACTTCGCATCATAGGCATCTTCATATACAGTAACAATTCAAATACAAGCACACAAACCATGAAAGCGTATAATACATAAATGTACCTTCATTAATATCTTTGGTCTGAGCATTCACATTTTATGAATCAACGAAGTTAGAAGGTAGGGGTTCAAGGAGCGGTGGTGTTCGAAGAATTAGGATGAATCTTTAATTCTTACGATCGAGTTTCTTTTTATCATTTAGCGAGAAGAACCATGTAATGACATCCCTGGTAGAACACCTGAGTGGTAGATCGACATTTCTTTCGAAGATAGGGATGATTTTATCGATGATGAATTTACTGATTCTGCCCCAGTCGGAATTCGTTGCGCAGATCAGTTTAATCGCTTGTTTACTCTCATAATCTTTCTTATGATCCTTCGAAATGAAATGAAGGATCATAGGGGCATAAACCTATGTTCTAGCCAGTAGTTTAATCGCCTTAATTTGGTGACAGTGACTCTTATAAATTTCCTTCGATTTAGCATCAGTTACTGTATTTCCATATATTTTTGATATCTTAATTTATTGATACCTCATATTTTTAATTGAGCTAAGTACCGAGTTAGAGCTCACCAACCTTCCAAGTAAATGGGTTCCAATCAAGCGATTTTTATGAATTGTCAATTAAATTTTCATATATTTTATAAATTTTTCAAAAATATTCTTTTAAAAAATTTTATTTAGCCAAAAATATTTTTCTAACTAAAATCTCCACCTTGTTTTGCATCTTACTTGTGTGTGTGTGTGTGTGTGTGTGCGTACATATGTATGTAT
>NC_068987.1:101793225-101794491 GCF_001194135.2 Octopus bimaculoides
ATATATGGAGAGAGAGAGAGAGACAAAGAGGAAGATAAAGAGAGACTGACAGACATATTGCTTGAGTTAAACCACTTCGGGTTGCTAGATAACTTAAACGCAGTACACTCTTTCAAAAGTATTCGTGCCTGGCCTCCAGTTTGACTGTGCCTTCCACCCTGATTAGCCAATAACAATCATGTGTTATTAGCTAGTGTGTGCTTTGTGCAGTAATATATCTTGAATGATTTGTATGAGCACGCTCGTGTATTAGTGTGTATACAGGTGTATATATTCATGCATACATGTATGTGTGTAAGCATCCACATATCTATATGGTTTGTTTATTCTTTCTGCAAAGCATTGTTCAAATTCTTACAATGTTCTTCCACCTGATGCTTTATCACATGACCTGATGTTTTCTATATCAGGTGCAAGTAATAGGAAATGATGTTCCTCGCGGAAACCACCATCAACAACAGCAGCAACAACAACAGGAACACGAATAATTAAGAAAAAAAGAGGAGCAGGGGGGAAAAAAATTGTTTTCTCAATAGCAAATCGAAACAATGCAGGAACATAAAGTGAAAATTTATTACGAAACTTAAGCAATGTAATTGAAGCAACAACAATAGCCACAACAACAAAATCAATGACAACAACAACTACAAGCAATCACAAATGAAATATAAAACACTAAAAAATACAATCAAACTATGATAACACCACCAATAAGGATAATGTAACGATAACTGCAGTATTAGCAATGGCGTCAACAATAACAGCCATTAAAATAACATGAAAACAAATGATGACGGCTATGTAATAGGAACAACGCCAGTAATAGCAACTATAAAAAAATAAACATTAACGCAAAAACAACAGAACAGCAACAACAAGATGAGCTATAACGAAACAGTAATATTTATAAATTAACCAATTTGATTTATTGATTTAGTAAAACTTTCATTACGTTGGTTTAATTAACGAAATAGTCTCCCTTGAACGATTACCGAAAATGACTAATTACATTCTGAGAGACATCAAAGGGTAAATACTCAGTGTGATATTATTATTGTTTACACACATACATACATACATATATGCATATATGCACAAACACATACAAACAAAATGCACAAACACAAGTGCGTATACATGTGCATATATAATGCGCCTGTGTATACATATACATACATACATATATATATATGTATATATATATATATATGTATATATACATATATATATGTATATATATATATATATATATATATATATATATAT
>NC_068987.1:101794501-101797001 GCF_001194135.2 Octopus bimaculoides
ACATCAAAGGGTAAATACTCAGTGTGATATTATTATTGTTTACACACATACATACATACATATATGCATATATGCACAAACACATACAAACAAAATGCACAAACACAAGTGCGTATACATGTGCATATATAATGCGCCTGTGTATACATATACATACATACATATATATATATGTATATATATATATATATATATATATGCGAATCGCACTACTTTTTTCTTTTCATCGTGGATTATGATGATGACGACGATGGTGATGATGATCATGATGATCATGATGATCATGATGATGACGACGACGATGCGAATGAGGATTATAATGATGATGCGGAAGAAGACGACGATTATTGTATTGAGAGGAACAGTTATAGTAATTGTGATGGAGATGATGTTTATAGTGTTGGTGATGATTATTATAAAAATATTGAAGCTGAAACTCGCTTCTTTTGTCTTCCATTTTCAATATTGTACAACAGATTAATTTGATCGTATAGTTCGTATTGTATCTCATTTTGATGTTATTGGTGTTATTGCCATAGTAATGATACAATTATTGTTACTATCATCATTATTATTATTATTATTATTATTATTATTATTAAGGCGGCGAGATGGAAGAGTCGTTAGCTCACTGGAGGATATGCTTAGCGGTATTTCGCCCGTCGCTACGCTCTGAGTTCACATTATGCCGAGGTTGACTTTGCCTTTCATCTTTTCGAATTCGATAAATTAAGCACTTGTGATACACTGGGGTCGATATAAACGACTAGTCCCCTTCCCTCAAATTTCAGACCTTGTACCTATAGTAGAAAAAAAAATTATTATTATTATTATTATTATTATTATTATTATTATTATTATTATTATTAGTAGTAGTAGTAGTAGTAGTAGTAGTACTAGTAGTAGTATTCTCGAATGGCAGTGGATTGGCAGAATCGTTAGAATATTGGACAAAATGGTTCGTATCCTTTTTAGATTCAGAGCGTAAAATAAGATGTGGAGGTTGACTATTCCTTTCATTATTCCATGGGTCGATGAGATAATGTGCTTGTCAAGTACTCTAGACGATTATATCGACCGTTCCCTACTTCTCATAACTGCTAGATTTTCTGCCTATATGAGAAACCATCATTACCGTGTTATGTAAATGTTTTCTAGTTTTGTCCCCAAATGAGAATACATTTGGCTCAAAATACTGGAAAATTGTGATTTCGACACCGTTTTATTCCAAGCATAACAAACTTTGTTTCTGCTTTGAAACGGCGGTGGATTGAACTAAAAACTCTTCCTCTCTTTATGACCTGAATTAAATCTGTGAGGTCAACTTTGCAGTCCAATACTGTGTTTGATGGCATTAGTAAACTATTTTCCCGTATTAATGTTGACCTTTTGCCAAAATTTGAAACCATTATTATTGTTGTTGTTTTATCACTGAAATCTGCGTCTGCAAATTTGCTTGTTTCACATGTTTTTAATTTCTTTTCAGATAATTAATCCTAATTAGATATTTAATGCGTAGTACACACGCTCCCACGCACATACACACACGCACACATAGGCACGCACACGCACACACATATATTTAACGCAAATTTGACTATATCTTTCCATGAAGATGGCACGCCTGTGTAATTTTTCACAGTAATTTTTTTCCCTACATTTAATTGCAGTTAAACCCTATGGCCTTAACACCGATCAAATTTTAACATATTTTTGTGGTTGTTCTTTTTGCTTGCTGTTGGAACATGACGATTTAGTTAGTGGCCTCCGGCAATGACCCATTTAGTGTATCTATTTAATGCTTTCAACTTTAATTCAAGTGACGATAGGATATAAATTAAAGAAAACGTATGCAAAGATAACAGATTGTAATATGGATAGAGAATGAAGGAACATTACAAACAGGAGAAAAATTGAAAACATATGGGAAATAACAAAAGAGTTTTCTGAAAGGAAAATATGGATATAACAATAATTTGAAATTAATAAAGAGTAATTTGGTTAATTGTTGAATTTTCATTAAGTTCATTAAGAATTTTCCAAAATTTTAATGTCGCGACTATGTTACCTGTTATATGATCAATATAATCTTTGAACAATATATATAACATCAAACAAAATCACATAGGTACAACAATTATAATTTAAGTTTATTTTCTTCTCATATTTCATGTTGCTGATAGGAACCAATGGAATGAAGACTAATTTTCAAAATGAAAATATGTATCAAATTAAAATAAAAGTAAAACACTTCATCATTTGTATATTCGCAATATGTAATTAATTACGATAATAATGTTTAACTAAAAATTAATTTTTACGTACCATGTTGATGCATTTCCATATGAGATAACGTTTTATCTGTTACGATTCCCGGCGCTATGAGTTCAAATATCACCGGGGACAATTTAATTTTTCTTTGTTTCGAGGTCGATAAAAGCAGTGCAAAAGCAGAGAGATAGTTTAGTGCAATGGTTCTCAACCGGGTTCTATATAACCT
>NC_068987.1:101799501-101802694 GCF_001194135.2 Octopus bimaculoides
TGCATAATGTAGTATAAGGCACAGCATGCTTTTCAGAACAAAAAATAGGGCGGTCATTTGTGGAATGCAATTGTCTGATCATGAGTGACCTTGGATAATTCAGACGGAAGGACAATTCAAACGGCTCTGAATTTAGAGGACGTAGCTAAGTTATTTTGTAAACCTTTATGAAGACAACGCTGGTTAATTACGTTGTTATGAATTGTTCCAACTCTTTCTACTCTGCGTTTAAAATCTCCTCGATAACAGCTTTGATAATTGTCTTTCTGGAGGACGATAAAGTACCAGTCAAATACTGGTATCGACTTTTTTCCTCTCTCTCTTCCACCCTGTCTCTTTCAGTCTCTAAAACAAATCTATCACAAAGTTATTCTGGACTTATTCTGCCGACTTATCGTTTCTGATTCGAAATCCTACCGTTAACTTTTACCGCTTATCCTCTTAGTATTCGATAAATAGATTACCAATGAAATTCTGAGATTGATTCTTAGCCTCTCTGTGTCTCTGTTGCACACTCTATATCAGAATCGGCGACATTCAGCAGTAAAAGAGACGTGAATAGGCGACACACTCACTACAGATTGTTTGAAGGGCTAACCTCCTTTCACATGCATCAAAAGCCGCCCAAAGAAACTAGACATGGTGGACGTGGAGGTACACTTTCACTGTTTACTACAGAACAAAAAACAAATCTGCTAATCTTTATATTAAACTATAAAATTAATTTCTAAACTAGGCACGAGGTCTAAGTTTAGAGGCTGGTTAAAATCGATGATGTTGGCGCTTGTGTTTGGCAGATATGATATTTCATTGACTCCAGAATTTAAGACGAGGCCGACCTGTGAGGAATTTGAACATAATAACAATGACGATTATTACTCACACAAGGCGCCGCATTATGAACGAAGAGAGAGTACGCGAATGAATCGACGTTCTGTAGAAAAGTGGTGTTAGTTAATTCTACAGAGAATTATATTTGACAGTTCTACCGAATTTGCCACTTCTTCCCCGACATAACAATTACAATAATATTAGGAATTTTAAAACATTTTAAGCATTTTAAGCTATTATTTCCCTTCCACAAACACATACAGAGACACGATCGCGTGCGCACACATATTCGTACTCCTACACACAGGCGTGCGCATACACGCGATCACATATTCTCTCTACGACATACGCGCACACAGACCTACACTAGCTCTCATATAATTGAGACATATCAATAGAATGAATTATTAATGTTAAATAATCTTCATATATGATGATAATATACATAGATACAAAGATTCATACATACTTACACACGCGCACACACACACACACACACACACATGTATGCATTTGTCATTTGTTAAATGCTTAAATTTCCCGTCTATTTGAAAACTAATTTTTCATATTATCTTTTCGGGATTGGGGGCCGGGGGCTGGGTAAAATACTCATTGTTTTGGTTTTATTGGAGGAAGAACATGCTTTTTTTTTTATTATTTAATTTTATTATTATTGGAGATGTCTTGAGTCATGATTCCGCTGAAGGGTTCCTTTCCCATATACGTATTTATAGCTAAATATAGACAATGACACACCGTACGCGCATATAAACTCTCTCTCACACACACAGAATAACCACTGCATATATATATATGTGTGTGTGTGTGTGTGTGTGTGTGTTTGTGTATACCCTTCTGTACCAAAACATATAAACACACAAATCCCACCCCCTTTCTCCCCATCTCTCTTGATACACACACACACACACACACACACACACACACACACATTCATATTATATATGATATATATAAAATGTGGGCGTATACGCTAAATGAGTCAGTGATATTTGCATGATTGTATATGTGTCTGAAAAAGCCATTATTACACAACGGAGACCGTTCAAATATAATCCCACCTCATTTTCATGAAATTTTTATGCATCTACTTTTATATCTATCTACTTTGTATCTCTTAGCGCTAATGTATATATTTTGCCGAGCTGTTCTTTTAGAACATGAAGTGCTTAATGATACGTATCGGTTGTGGTGGTAATGTAGGAGTTATCTGCAATAATGTGAGATTGAAACCATTTATGCCAGCTTCAATTGCCAATGCCAATCAAATTTTATATTTTCTCTACATGACAAAAAAAGAAATAAGTAGCTAACGTATTTAGGGTGATGGGAAAGAGGATCGTGCAAAGAACCTTTAAGCGCAGTAACAATAATAATAATGGTTTCAAATTTTGTCGCAAGTCCAGGAATTTTAGTTGAATAAAGGGTAGCCAATTATATTATCCTTCGTGCTCAACTGGTACTTATTTTATCGACTCCGACAGGACAGAAGGTAACATCGACCAAGGCTGAAGTTGAACTTAGAACGTAAAGAGCGGGAAGGACTGCGGCTTAGCATTTTGTCAGAATAAATAACAATCCTGCAGCTAGCCGCCTTCATAACAATCCTTTCTAGTATAGGCACAAGGCCTGAAATGTTGGGGTAGGGAACAGACGATTACATCGACCCCACTATTCAATTGGTACTTATTTTATCGATCTCGAAGGATGAAAGGTAAAGTCGACCACGTGGAATTTGAACTCAGAACATATAAAGACGGACGAGTTGCTCCTGAGTATTTTACCCACGCGTGCTAACAACTCTGTCAGCTCGCCGCCTTAGCCATCTTCATAATAATAACTGTGGTTTCTAATTTCAGCACAAGGCCAGCAATTATAGGTGTTGGGGGTTTTAGTCGATGTCATCGACTGCAGTTCTAGTGTGGTACTTAGTTTATCAACAATGGGGGAACGAAAAGGCAGAGTTAAATTCGGAGGGATTTAAAATATCTGTAAAATGGAAAACTGTTCATAACATACCACAAGGCACGTTGTTCATGGCACTTTTGAGTCTTTGATTCTTAAAATTGATTGAAAACGAAACACTTTGAAAAAGTTAACAAACGACTCTCTCTCTCTCTCTCTTTGTTTCCCTCTCTTTCTCTCTCTTTATTTTGTCCCCTTCTCTCTCTCTCTCCCTCTCTCTCTCTCTCTCTCTCTCGTTCTTTCGTTCGATCGTATGACGTAACTGTTTACGTGCATTTCTACCTGTCTGTTTGTCTATCTATATATTTATCTGAACACACACATACTCATTCGTATCTATCTATCTATTTAAATATTGTTGTATTTCGGGATGGTCATT
>NC_068987.1:101803249-101804179 GCF_001194135.2 Octopus bimaculoides
TATATATATATATATATGTATATATATGTAAATATATAAAAACAAAAAGTTAAAGAGAGCAAAGGTAAGGTTGAAGAATTTTATGGATAGAGTCTTACAGCTGTTTCTGGGAAGATCCAGTACTTCCCTTCATCGGAGACAGAAAAAATAAAGTAATCGATTATATCCATAGGCGGATATGTTTAGTATGAAGTGGTAAAGAGTGTGATGTGCTAAAAAAAGAGAGAACAGTACTTGAAATGTAGTTTCATTCCAGTGGTAAATATCCGTGTAGAAATTCGTGCAAATTAATCCTTGCATGAATAATCCGGAAATTTATGTTGGAACGAGAGTTGGTATAGCATAGATAGCAGAGGTATATGTATTCCATATTGCAATATATTTTTGCTTGTTTACTTGAAGAATGTCCAAGTCAAGTGAACATTTAGCGGTAATTAGGTCAAGTCAAGAAGATAGAATGTGCAAAAATCTATTGCAATATGGAATATATATACCTCTGCTATCTATGCTATATCAACTCTCGTTCCAACATAAATTTCCGGATTATTCACGCAAGGATTAATTTGCACGAATTTCTACACGGATATTTACCACTGGAATAAAACTACACTTCAAGTACTGTTCTCTCTTTTTTTAGCACATCACGCTCTTTACCACTTCATACTAAAAATATCCGCCTATGGATATAGTAATAGATTTCTTTATTTTTTCTGTCTCCGATGAAGGGAAGTACTGGATCTTCCCAGAAACAGCTGTAAGACTCTATCCATAAAATTCTTCAACCTTACCTTTGCTCTCTTTATCTTTTTGTTTTTTATATATTTACATATACACACGCTAATACACGACTTATAATACCCAATCTTGTTCATACAACGACTGGGGCAAATTAATCGGTATACAGTACTTACTCGGTATTACCTGTATCCT
>NC_068987.1:101804620-101811521 GCF_001194135.2 Octopus bimaculoides
TATACATAATACATATATGTATATACGTTTGTCGTAATGAATTGAAGATAGTGTACTCAGAATCTGATGTAAAATATAAATAGTTTATTTGATTCAAACAGCCGGAAACAGAACGAAATGAAGGCCTTTGTTTTTCCCCACGAACGATATTTCGACTATTTTAGTAACTTTTGCGGAACATTCTGAAATTTCCCTGATTTATTAATAAATCAATCAAAGAGAAAAATGGAAACCATGGCGAATTCAACAAATGCTGGGATCAATTTGGAATATGACACCAAATGTCTGATTGACGCCCTCCTGATGTTATGATGATGATGTTGATGATGAGAATGATGATGATGATAATGACGATGACGGTGATGATGATGACGATCATCATCATCATCATTGTTATTCCTCTAATATCAATAATACTAAAGATTATTAGTCTACAGACAAAACAGAAAATTTCACTTAGACTACATCTATTGCTATATCAACCACGAATATTTATTTGATATCGGCGCCAGACAGAAAAAAAGAGCATATTAAAGCAGCACATTAAATTAATAATAATAATTAGAGAACGAAAGAAAGAAAGAAATAAAGAAGGGAAGAAAGAACGAACGAAAGAAAGAAAGAAAGGAGACCTGTAAATTCTTTCCATTCCATCTTTCTCTCTCCTGCCTACATTCTTACCCTCTCCCTTTCTACTGCCCTCTCTCTGTGTGTGTATATGTGTATGCGTTTACGTGCATTATATGTATGTGTGTATATATATATATATATATATATATATATATATATATATATATATATATATATATATATGTGTGTGTGTGTGTGTGTGTGTGTGTGTGTGTATGTGTATGTGTGCGTGTGTGTGTGTGTGTGTGTGTGTGTGTATTTATGTACATATATATACTATCTCTCAGATATACATGTAGACCTTCTCTGGTAACGTTGCTGTGTCATTCTCATCTCCACCCCACCCCGCTCTGTCTCTCTCTACCTATCTATCTATCCATCTATCTATCTATCTATCTATCTATCTATCTATCTATCTATATATCTGTCGGTTTTGCTTTTAACGCCAACCGTTTCAGGCAGTGGAGTTTTTGTGCCTGAATTCTGCCAAACTGCTCAGCTTTTACGTTAGTCTCTTTCATATCGATTTAAATACAAAATTTCGTTACCATAGGTTCATCGTCACAACTATTCCCATTTCATTTCATATTATTTCTGTAAACATCATGACCATCCTTACTTTGGATATCATCGTTGTCCTGGTCATTGTTGTTGCCTTCGATGCCGTCGGCGTCATCTTTATTATCACTGTCATTATACTTACTATTTTACTTACACTCAGCATTGTTGTACTTAATATTTAGTTGTCGTGTATGGGTAGGGAAGAGCCAATTATATAGACTCCAGTAAGTGAGTAATAATTATTTTATCAACGGACGAAAAATGAACGCTGAAGCAAACCTCGACGGATTTGAACTAGTACCGTAAGGGGTTGTAACACAATCACCCCGTGGCATGTTATCCGCTGCTTTTTGGATTTTATCCTTAGCCATTCTTCAGTTATACATATGACAACTAATACATATCAATAATCAGTGGTAGATCGAAAGAATCAGTGAAGAGCTGGTGTCTAATTTCCTATGCTTATTTGTGAGTTCAAATTTTATTAATATTTATAACCTTGATTACTAACAGAGTTACAACACTTTAATATTCTTTAGTGGCACATGGGTATTAGCTCTCCGTTGGTTGTGATGAAAAGGTTTCTAGTTGAGTCTATCAACGGATGCGTCTGCTCATGAAATTAATGTGTAAGTGGCTGAGCTCGCTACAGACATGCGTACTGTTAAGAAAGCAATTAGGGAGATTCAGCATCACTCAGAATGTGACCATGCCTGCCCATTCAGTTTCATGTATTATTCATTTTCCCTCAGCTGAGTGGACAGGAGAAACGTGAAAATTAAAGAGTCTTGCGCAAGGATACAACGCACCACCAGGTACTGAATTCATGATCGTGAACTCAATACCATATAGCCAAAGAGGATAGCGCTATTTTATAGACTCATATTTTTCACTGAAAGTTATTTTGATATAATGGAAGTGATTTGGATTACTATACTTCCTGAGTAGTCTCGTCCCTAAAACGCCATAATTAAGGGACTTCAGATTTTATATCTTTCTTATATTTTAGTAAACTCCCACAGAATCTTGGCTGTATTTATTTTATTTTTTAAAATTTTTAGTTCCATTTTCTAGGATGTTCTGTGCGAAACCCATTTCAAATTTGGGAAGTCATCCTTATATTTTCGTGGTTACTTTTTCTAAAGTCCTCAATAGTATTGTATGGCTCTTCTAAGAAATACGAAGAAATGGCAGGAGCAATGATAAACACGGTCCAATCAGCGGGCCTGGAGAGACAAGTAGATCGCTAGACGAATAGACCGGTTATATTGCTCGGGTATGGTTTGGTTCTGACATCCAGATAGAGAGAACGTAGGATGATTTTACAAGGACGCTGGCTACCTGTACTCCTAATTGGATTGAAAGGACCCCATCCCTGATAGATGGAACAGAAGTGTCGAAATTATATTCACCCTCATAATAATTTGCCGCTTGATCGTCGTGCTTTGACCAAGTCATCGTTTAGAAAGATTCTGGAGGTCGACGAGAATCAAATTCCAACTCTTTTCCGGAGGAGTATCAGGTCAGAACTCATCAATAATTTCCAGAAATATTTGCCTGACAGTGTCACCATTGAAAGGCATTAGCGCTACAAGACCACCTCTAGTGATGAGACTATACTGGACACATACATACGGTGTCCGAGCATTGGTGAGTTGTCCAGCAGATATTCTCTCGCGGACAATGAATCCGGGTATCAGCTGAGTTGAACGTGAGAACCAGTCCACTACCCGTCTTTAACAATACAGAGCAGGCGGTATTCTTTTGTCTAATAGCTTTGGTGAAACAGGATGTGCAGTTAATAATGGTGAAAGCATTCACGATGGACACTTTACTCCTTGGTCATCTATTGACTTAGTCTTTAAAGTTCTACTTAAAAGGAGAAGTGAGGACGGAGAAGGAAATGCTCTCCCACAACGGCTTTCTCAAAAAGTTGGAAGCTGAAGATGGTTGAGGTGAATGGATTTACTATGCACCTGTAGATTGGAGAAGAGCAGTCAGGCCAACTTTAGGTGATCAAGAAAATTTTCGATCTGATGTTCCTTGTTTGGGCCTAGACGCAGTTTCTCCTACTTTAGAACTGCATCAAACACGCATTCTTATATTTTGTATACTATGTTTACTTTCCATCTCATCTCTTCCTCCTCTCGCTTTCTTCTCCTCATCTTATATGTAAAATCTCACAAAAAATTGAAACTGTCCTTGTAATGTCTCATCCATCTGATGCCCCTGTGACAAATAAAAGGGTTTGTTGTCGTTACTCTTTTACACTTTTACTTGTTTCAGTCATTTGACTGCGGCCATGCTGGAGCACCGCCTTTAGTGTCAATCGTGAATCCTTTCACTATTGTTCACTGCACATCCTCTTTCACCAAAGCTATTAGACACCGCCTGCTGTTGTTGTTGTTGTTATTATTATTGTTATTATTATTATTATTATTATTATTATTATTATTATTATTATTATTATTATTATTATTATTATTAATGTCGTCATCATCATTATATTTACTTATTCATTTTTCATTTGTGAAAACTGAATATACTGAATATATTTCTGGGGGGCATATAAAATACAATAGGGTACTACTACTTCAACAGCAACAACAACAACAGCTACTACTACTACTACTACTACTACTACTACTACTACTACTACTACTACTACTACTACTATTACTAAAAATAAAAAAACAACAACGACAAACACAGCAACAACATAAAAAAAAATGACAAAGACATGATTCAGAGGTTAGTTGTTCCTCTTGACCGACGCTGAATGGCTTCATTGCAAATAGATCTCACCGTCTCAATGGCTACATAAAAGATTGTTGCGCATGAATAAACATGCCGTTATGCATTACTTATTATACACACGCTCACACAGTAATGCACACTTAACCTCACACACTATGTATATGGAGTACATGCATACATGCATTCACGTATAATTGTTTCGACTTTTATTTATGTTTTTTTTTTTAGTTGAATACTTAGGATTTGGAAGTTAACTTGTATCGTCTCTTAAAAGCTGTTTTGCAGGCCTTGACAGTGATCAGCTGAAATACTTAAGCACATGCTTTAGGACTGCTCAAACCTGTCACAGTTATTGCAGGGTCCTGAATGACTAGTTTTTCCTGGTAACAGGAGAAGTGGTGTTTAACCTCAGAGCGCATGAACGCACCCCCCCACACACACACTCCCTCTCTAACGCACACACTCTGTCACAGTGGCGCACTGTCACAGAGGCACACCCACAAACACTCATACTCACATACCCACACACCCACAAGCGTACTTACGAATGCATGAATAATCTCAGTTAATCAAATTATCGAACTATCGAACTCACTATATTTACAAATATATTTAAATTTAGTTAGGTTTACACTCCTGTCTGGCATTTTCATATTATCATATTATCATACTTTGTTTGTGTGTATTTTAGTCCCTGTATGCATATGCGATTGCTTTTGTGTATCTATCTATCTATCTATCTATCTATCTATCTATCTATCTATCTATCTATCTATCTATCTATCTATCTATGTGTCTGTCTGTCTGTTTGTCTGTCTGTCTGTCTATCTGTCGATCTATCTAAGTGGGGCACTACCTTAAAGGGCTTTTATTCGAAGATATCCACTCCAGGACTTATTATTTGTAAGTCTAGTACTTATTCTATCGATTTTTTTTTACCGAAGAACTAAGTTACGGTGATGTAAACACACCAACATCAGTTCGCGAGCTGTCAAGTGATGGTGGCGCTGAGACAAACAACGACACAAGGAGACAAGCTTATATATATATATATATATATATATATATATATATATTCGACGGGCTTCTTTCAGTTTCCGTCTACCTAATCCACTCACAAGTCTTTAGTCGGCTCGAGGCTATAGTAGAAGACACTTGCGTAAGGTATCACGCAGTGGGACTAGACCCGGAAATATTTAGTTGGGAAGCAACCTTCTTACCACACCGCCATGCCCGTATATAAGAAATGATCTTCTTGTAGATGTAGAATATATTTTGTTGTTATTCTGAATTCCGTTTATTCGTTCATTGCACTGTAGAAATATTAAATTATCCAGCATAAAAATTTTGCATATATCTACTAATCATTTTGATTGGTTGTAGGAATGTATTTAAAAACAGGTACTCCATTCTTTAAAATGTTCGGTTTACGACCCGTCCCCCATAAACTCTATCTACTCACATATAGTGGTTCCCAATAACGAAGAAACAGACCTCTCTGCTGCACACAAAAACCGGAAGCGCTTTCAGCAGTTCGTCGACTCCTGGAATGATAAAATTACGCCATCACCAATTTTTCTTAGATCATGAAAAAACAGTTGTTCATATTGTTCGTGTTGTTTGTTTAGTATTTCCCTGTGTTTATCCTACTAATCATGCTTGCAATGCATAAAACCGATGCAAGTGATGTCCATTCATTAAATAAAAATAAAAACATAATAATGATTGATATTTTAAGTAGAAACGAATATAGAGATCACAGTGAGGTAAAACTTCAACGAATATTGGAAAACCTCTAGGATACAGTCGGTCGATCACCGGCACAATTTTAAAGGACAAAGTGAGAATAATGGAGCATATAAAAGGCTCTGATCCGATGAGAACAATATCACTAAGCAACGGATTGGTTTAATTATTGAAATGGAAAGGCTACTAGCAATTTGTTAGGAGATCAAAATTAGCTTAATACGCCTTTTAGTTTTCGTTTACTGCAGAGAAAGGCTCAAAGAATTTTCAGTGAGTTAAAGGCTGCACGTGCAGCAAATAGAGGTTATTACGAACGAGAATTGGTTAGGATTAGGGGTGGGTTCATTCGTTTTAAAATGATAAATTAACTCAATGAGAAGAAGTAAGACAAAGACAGAGAGACTGGATGCCGGGGTTATCATTGACTTACCTAAAAAATAATAAAAAAAAAGTGGGATGCGGATTATCTAGTGTATAAGCATTCAGTATTTCGAACAAGAAAGAGGGTAAGCTAACAGAATCATTAACATCGACAAATTAAGAATAAAAGATTTATGAATGATGTGTACCGAGCAATATTACCTCTGTGTGTGCGTGTATGTTTGTGTGTGTGAATGTGTGTGTGTTTGTGTATGTGTTTGTGCGCGTGTGTGTATGCGTGTGGCGTGTGTGTGCTTTTATATATATATGCATGAAATATAAATATATATGACAACACACACACTCACACACACACATATATATATATATATAAAACAACATATACTGTATATATAACAACATATATAATATGATTAATATATGTGTCCAAGTAGAGATACATATATATAACCTGGTGAAGAACTTAATATACGCATGCTCGTGAACAAGACGTTACTCGAGCACGCAGCGATAGGAAAAGAGACAAAAGAAAATCGTTTATTCCTCTGTGATCTTTTTTTAAATTTCTTATTTCCTATATACAGATGTGCGTGAAGAGAAGTGACTGTTTATGTATGTATGTATGTATGTATATATATGTATGTATGTATGTATGTATGTATGTATGTATGTATGTAATCAATCAGTTTCATTTCTGTATTTCTTGTCCATAGAGAAAGAGCCGGACTCTAACATAGATTCAATGCTCCTTCAATGGAACTTTTATCAACATCATCTAGGTATTTGTGCATATGTGTGTGTGTGTGTGCATTATTTGGTGTTAGTG
>NC_068987.1:101816444-101820379 GCF_001194135.2 Octopus bimaculoides
ATATATATATATATATATATATATACATATATATATGTATGTATGTATATATATTTATATATACACACACAAACACAACTAGCTATACTTGTTCATACATATATATTCATATGTATGTGTATATACATGTATGTGTATATGTATGTGCTGGTGTGTGTGTGCAAATGCCAGGATATACTTATGTATGTTTGTATATATATATATACATATATATATATATCTGTGTGCGTGTGTATGTGGGTATGTGTCTGTGTGTGTGTGTACATGCGCACGTGTTTACATGTACGTATTTATATGTTGTTGATATCGTTTGTTGTTTATGTGTGACGTTCCATGCATAGTCTGATGTGTGAAATAAGGGAGGCGGTGGTGGTTGGGATGAGGAAAGGATAGGGGAGTCACCCCTGATAACTGCCTCGATTTCCATCAGTTTTCGGTGCTGGTGTCAGATATTTTCATCACCAAGCTCCATCATCTTACAAAAAACGCGTCGAGGATTACCCAGCGAAAAAAAAAAAAAAGGACACAAACATATAAAAACACACACACACATACATACACATAATATGTGTGTTCCTGTATGGTCTATAAAAATGTATATGGATAAACATATGTTCATATGAGTGCGTGTCTATACACACACACACACACACACACACACACACACACACACATATATACATACATATATATATATAAACATATAGATATATTCACAGACATGCATAGATACACACACACACGCATATATATATATATATGTATATACACCCATACCTTGATATATATGTATGTATACACGTTACTATATATACATAGTTGCGTACATATATACATTTGCTCGTGTGTATGTGTATGTGTTTGGATATTTTTAAGTTTGTGAATTCATTTCGCTTCAAAACTAGCCCTACTTTACAAAATCTCATTTACCCTTCCCTTAGATACGGCCAGCAACTCTTCGCACAAAAACGCTCATATTTAATATAAATTAAAATGTATTTCATTTTATTTAGAGTTTTATTATTATTATTATTATTATTATTATTATTATTATTATTATTATTATTATTATTATTATTATTATTATTATTATTATCATTATCATTATTATTATATATTCATCCACATAACTTTACGTACAGAATTCATGTGCCGCGCTGTGTTTGATTTTGCATTTCATTCTTTCGGGGTAGAAAAATTAGTATCAGCACAATACTGCCGTGTATTTAATGGACATGCCCCCTCTGCTCAAAATTGCTGGACTTGTTTGAAAATTAGAAAGAGTTTTTCATCCACAAGGCCCCTCTGATTGTGTAGACCCATAAATAAATGCGTTCGTGCACTGAACGTTCAGTAAGTATGAACATATTCATGTTAAACTTGTTTTATCCGTCCGCCTGCATAAAGACAAATTTGTTACAAGAGAAACAGCGGTTTTAAGCTGTTATTTCTAGTAAGTAGGAGACCACAACAAGCTCACTTATTTGACGCGTTGTTTTGTTAAATTTAATTATCCCTATTTCTGTTCAGATTTATTCTAGCTTTGAACATTGCATTATTTTCCTAAATGCTACAAAACTGGGAAGTCTTTAAGATACGATCTGAGCGACATTTGCTATTTTTCGCTTGTTGGTTAGCGTTTTCGTCTTCTTATCAGTAACGACGGAGCATTAACGAAAGATCACTTGACGCATTCTGTCCTTGAAGGACGTTTCATTTTACATTTCTCGAGTTTATCCTACTGTAAATGAGTACCAGTGGCATACTTGGGAAGCTCTTTCTCTCTTGGACTATGGTGTGCAGAAGTGCCTCTATAACTTTTCAGAAATCCATAGGCATATAAACAATAATGAAGAATGACCTATATTCTCAAGTTATACTCACTCGCGAGTGACGGCTGTGTGTACTTATAGAATATACCAGGTTTTAGACATTTGGTATACTTACGTTCATACATATACACATACCTGAGTACATATGTAGGTACATACATATATACATATATATTACAAATAATTGAGAATTTAAGATATCTGCTCATTCATCCCAAAGTTTCGGGCGTCTAATAATTGTGTAGTCAGACATAATTTACATTATCTCAAAGACAACTCTGCTAACAACGACTAAATAGATACGCAAATTTTATGCACACAAAGACAAAGAGTTACACATACACACACAAATACACACGCTCACACGTATATATATATATATGTGTGTGTGTGTGTGTGTGTGTGTGTGTGTGTGTGTGTATGCATGTATGTATGTATGTATATATACACAATAAATTATGACACACGTATGCAATAATATAAACTTGTTTTACGTAAAACTTCTCCTAAGTTTGCTAATGTTACTCAGCAGCAGCAACACTACATAGTACATTAAAAATCACACCACTATACTGGAAGCAAACTAGATGATAACATTCGGCGTGGAGCCCTAAACACAGTAGTAATAGGCGTATATCTATTTGTACTCACAAGATATACAAATAAATGTGAGTGTCTACGTGTTCGTATGTAGACACACACTCACATACATATATACATCTGTGTGTGTGTGTGCGTGTGTATGTGTGTGTTTGTGTGTGTGTGTGCATATGTTAATATGTGCTGCGTTTAATATTTTGTGTTGGAAAGACAATCTTTTGTCATATGCAGATATTGAAATCTATAAGTTTTCATATATATATTAAACAGAGTTATGCATCCAAAAATATATTTTGTTTAATTCACATTAAATGCATTTTTATTCTCCAAATTGCATTCTCAACAAAAATTTACGTCAAATATTTAGTTCGCTAAAACTTACATATGAAAAACACAAGCATCCCCAGATATACGTATGTATCCACATACCTACACACTTCTATATATGTGTGTGTGTGTGGTGTGTGTGTATACACACACACACACACACACACACACTTTTATATATATATATATATGCATATATACACGTATATGTATACACACTCACACACACATATATGCTTGTGGTTGGTACACTTTTGTACACGTACACATTGAGATTGAATTAACGGCGATAAATTAAAAAAGAAACACATTAGGTATTATACAAAGATAGATTGTTAATAGAGATAGACAAATTGTTAAATGCATACATAGACAGAGAGAAAGTGGGGTGAGAGAAAGAGGGAAATAGTATGTAAAGAAGAAAGTCAGCGAGCTAGTAAAAGGGAAAAGGAAATAATAATTCTTTATAAATAACGAAATACTGGAAGATTGATAGACCAGGAGAAAGAGAGAAATACGATATAGAGGAGAAAACAAAATCTAGTTTTAAAGCTTTGAGAGCAGGTCAGGTCATCAGTCAAAAAGAAATAATTGTTATTCATAAGATCATAACATATCTTGACTCTACTTCCGGTATTGTCATGACCGCCATTTTGCCCATTGAAAATGAAAAACAAGTCTCATATATAACTGTCAAAAAAGATGCACTTCATACCGCTTCTTTCTATTGTGCTATAGCCGTCAGTCAAATTCTCTTTGCTTTGTGTCAGTCTCAGATTTCTCCACTTAATAACGCAAGCTGACATTTAAAACGAGAGGTCATTAAGATTTTTTTCTCTTTCTGGTCAAGCAATTTTGGCCTGTTGAGAGAACACTGACTCACAAGTTATGAAATAACAATAGTCAGTCAGTTACTCATCTTTTATATATACTTATGTGCCCATATGTGTGTGTACGTATGCGTATGTGTGTGTACGTATAATTATGTACACACGTATAGAGTGAGAAAGTGAGAGACTGACAGATCGACAAACACACGTACATCACACAAAATTACAGACAAGTAACATACGCATATAGTTGCAAAGGCCTAAACACACACTCGAACACACACATGTCAATCTCTCTCTCTCTCTCTCTCTCTCTATATATATATATATATATATATATATATAT
>NC_068987.1:101820601-101822869 GCF_001194135.2 Octopus bimaculoides
ACACACACACACACACACACACACACACACACACACACACACACACACACACACACATATATATATATATGCATATATGGGACTTGTATAGTGTCCACGTTTGACAGCCATACAATAATGTGTGGATAACCGTAGCACGATAAATGTGAATGTTAGTTTTATTTAGGCTAACGTGTTCTTTACAGATACAGCAGAATAGTTGCAGTGCACATATACATTTTACTGTTTTCTAGCAATTGCGTTTCCCGTAGAACGTAAATTGCAAAAGGAGCTGATGGTCTTTATTGGGTTACTATGAAATGTTATCGTAGATCTTTACTGTGGTCGTATATGGACTCGGAAGATAAACATGCCTTGCATACTTTCAGAAATTTATTTCCTTGAGTTTTAAATCGTTCAAGAAAAAAGGGGAGAGGAGGTGAAGAACATTGAGGAACGAGCGAACAATAATCTGCAGACAGAGGATGATGTCATCCATGGGATGAGAAAATGCCATTGAGTGATATCCTTGAAAAGTGTAATATAAGCGGCATTGAAATAGTTATCTTTCAAATACCCCCTGTTATGTCGGGTAGATCACTGCTGTGCTATAAATACAAAATTAACCTACAGAAATTTGATCTATAATCATGGGAGCATTTACAACCGAAGCGTGAAGTCTGGCGCAATGAGCGCTTTAATAAACCTCGAAGTTTCGAGGAAAAGAGATGGCGTATGAGAACATACTTCACTCAAAGTAAAGACCCGCTATTTAATACTTGTAAGACACGAACATGGCTGCAAGTTCTGTTGTCTCCACTAGAGTTGCCGGTTGGTTAATGATTGGAGAATATTATAATGCAAAGCTAAAAATGTGATACGTTACCACACATACGATTCGAGACAGTCTCTCGACTTAAAAAATAGTCTCCCACTCAACAAAATATATTTTGTTTTGTTCTAGTTAATTTTATTATTTTTTTTTATCTGTTTGCAACCAATTTTAATATATTTTATCACGATTAACTCAAATTTTATCGGCTTTCATAATCCATAATACGTATCTTTATCATTTTTTACTGACAACTTGTACGGCGTTCTTGACAAAAAAAATGTCTGTCCATCTATCTATCTCTGTGTATGTGTGTGTGTATAAATATACACGCAGCAATATATATATATATATATATATATATATATATATGTGTGTGTGTGTGTGTGTGTGTGTGTGTGTGTGTGTGTGTGTGTGTGTGTGTGTGTATGTGTGTGTGTTTGGGGGGGTGTATGTATATATGTCTATGCGTATATGTTTGTACATATGCATATACGTATCCATGTACATATACAAGTATCTAGACCTGTGTGCCTATGCATGTACGAGGGTGATGTGTGTTTGTTTGTGAAAGTGTGTGTGCGCGCGTGAGAAAGAGAAAGAGGGGAGAAAGGGAGACAGAGAGAGAGACAGACAGAGCTACCGCGTATACGTATTGTGAATCTGGATTTTGAATTTTGAGCAAGCATTCTTTACTGCCACGTAAACAAAAGCTCTTTATCTCTCTGTCATTGTCAGCTTCCTTCTGTATTTCTCAGTCCCCTTACTATACATGTATATGTATACTTCTATTTGTGAATTCAACGATTGCTTGTATGCGTGCATGTTATATCGTGGGTGCTGGTATCTGCGTGTGAGTATGCGTGAATGCGTGTGAACTGTATAAATTTGTTGAAATTCCAGATGATTTTTTAATACTAAATGTATGTTATATATCACACACACACGCGCATTCGTATATATAAATATATATATATTTATATAGGTATACATACATAAACACTCACATACTCACACATACACATATATGTACATGTATACATGTATATCCAGGCCGGATCTCACACACATTATGTGTGTGCGTTTCTGTCATTTTGTTTGTGCGTATGTTTCCATGCATATATGCAAGCAGATACTTCTAGCAAACTACAGACAAGTACGTGACGTTTGGCTCAAATGTGGATATACACATCAAAATTACTTTCTTTGTTCTCATTAATTTGTATTTGTATAAACGACATGATTAAACAGGAGTTGAATCACGCATGCGTACACATGCGTACAGACAAATATACATATATATATATATATGTGTGTGTGTATGTGCACATATATAAATGTGTTTGTGTATATATATTCGTATATATATAAGGGTATAAATGTGTATATATGTGTGTGTGTGTTTATATGTATATATATATATATATATATATATATATATATATATATATATATAT
>NC_068987.1:101824486-101826399 GCF_001194135.2 Octopus bimaculoides
ATATATATATATATGTATATATAAATATATGTACGTCTGTGTGTGTATGCCTGAGAATGTATGCATGTATAGATGCGTTTTCAAGCCTTCCACGTATGCTGCGCACGCATTAAACCCCATGATTTCACATCTAGACCTGTAGAACACCTTGTCCCGATCGGAGACGATGCGGTGAAGTGCTTTGGGAATAACCAAACTGAACAAATATTAAACATCAGCTGCTGAACTATAGTAAGGGCCACGTGATTTGTGATGTTTGCGGAAGCGATGGCGACGACGACGACGGTGTTGATGATAATGATGGTGGTGGTGATGCTGATGATAATGATGACGACGACGAAGACAACGACGACGACGACGAAGATGATGATGATGACTACTACTACGACGATGATGATGCTGACGACGATGACGATGATGATGAAGATGATGATGATGATGATGATGATGATGATGATGATGATGATGATGAAGGCGATGATAGTTGTGGTGGTGGTGGTGGTGGTTTTGATGGTGGTGCCGACGGTATTGCTAGCGGTGGTGATGTTGTTGGTCGTGTTGGTTGTTGTTGTTGTTGCTGCTGTTGTTGCTGCTGTTGTAGTGGTGGTGATGGTGGCGGTGGTGGTGTTGGCGGTGGTGGTGTTGGCGGTGGTGGTGGTGGCGGTGGTGGTGGTCGCGTCCCCAAAGCTGCTGCTGATGGTGATGGTGACAATGCTGATGATCATTGTTAAGTATGGAACGAAGAAAATGCGGCGGATGATCAGTTGTTTCTATTAATGCTATTGTTAGTAATATTTAGCCCAAGATAAATCCTGTCCTATAGCTTACAGTGATCTATGGCATTCCATTATTGACCACCTCTTCCTTCTTTGCATACCAGAGAGCACATTATCCAGGTAATGCTTGATTTTACGCAGATTTTGCTAGTATTTCTAGCAGGTCAAATGGCCAGGACGAGGATCCCCTAGTGGCTCATGCTGAAGATGCTCTTGATAATTTCGCTATTGATTAGTCGTATATTATCAATCCGTGACCACCACGGGGTATATTAAATTTGGGACATCTTTTAAAAGTGTAGGTTGTAAAAGGGAAGTAACTGTCAGCTACTTTTGACACATCGCAACACCTTTGGATAGTGGTGATGATGATGATGATGACGATGATGATGATGATGACGACGACGACGACGACGATGACGACGACGACGACTAAGACAACAACGATGATGACGATGACGATGACGAAAATGAGGATGAAGATGATATCTTTGATGATAATGAGGATGAAGATGATATCTTTGATGATAATGATGATAATGATATCGATGATGACGGTGATGATGATGATGATGATGATGATGATGATGATGATGATGATGATGATGATGATGATGATGACATCGGCGACAAGACGACGATGATGATATCGATGATGATGATGACGACGACGACGACGATGATGACGACGATGACGTTGATGATGATGATGATGTCGGCGATGCTCAATAGTGAATGCACAGTGGCTAGGAGTTGGTTGTGAAAGATCGATGCTTCTGGTCACTGTTTGCACCTTGGTGATCAGTAACTGGGGTTGGTGATCAATGGTCGGTGTTGGTGGTCAGATTTCAACGTTCAGCAGTTGGTGCGACGAGGTTAAAAAGAAAATCGAACTGAATATTATGTGCACACTTACAAGAAGTGGGAGAAAAGTACGAGGATATCAACACGGCGCCAAGTGTTATGTATACACCCACGCATGCACACGCACAACGGTCGCACGCGCACACACACATATATACACATTTTTATATATATATATATATATATATATATATATATATATACATACATACAATCACACAAATATATATGTATGTATACGTATTTACACGCATGTACATATATTCAAGCTTA
>NC_068987.1:101826441-101832054 GCF_001194135.2 Octopus bimaculoides
TATATATATATATATATATATATATATGTAATAAACATATGTAATAAACACACGTGATTGCATGTGTGTGTGTGTGTGTGTATAGACACATGTAAATATACATAATCGACATAGATAGTTCCCGCATATGCATGTGCACACCTGCAAATTTATATATATATACATATATATATATATATGTGTGTGTGTGTGTGTTTGTGTCTATCTGTATGTATGTACGTATACATACAGACATAGCTAAATTCATACACAGTTACGGACATACCTATATATATCTATATAATGCGTACATACATGCATGCATACGTGTGCGTTTGTACAATATATCGTTTGCTTTTGTGATCGCTTTGTCTTAAATATAAACAGCGAATTGAATACTGTTTTGATCGACATTGTGCAAAGTCAGGTTCCTGTTAATGAGATTAAACAAGAGCACGTGACACAATTGATGTTCTGCTAATATGAATCGAACAAGTGTGAATACTGAAAGTGGGTTTTGAAATGTCAATGTACTAAAGAAGCCGAAGTATTTACCTTTTCCAGGTTGGCCAAATTAACGCATTGCTAATTCATTCATCGCCGTGGGAATTTCGCTTTCGCCATTGTAAACCGTCACGTTATGTCGACAATTACCAGCTATATTGGCGCTCATCTACTGATACCAAATCATTCTATTAATCTTTATGTACCTTTTCGACTGATATTTATCTAGGGTAGATAGCTTTTCTTTTCCTTTTAGTTTCTCATGACATACCTAAGCATAAATCTAAATGATGTTATCTACCTCACCGTATACTATTTTATCATATATGCAGCCAACATGTTCGCCTTTTGTGCCAAGAGAACGTTTGTGTGTGATTGCTCGATACGCTAGCAATAGCTGCCAATACCACCTCAATTAATATCTTTGTATCGCCTGGAACAAACTACACTGTGTGAATTAAAAGAAACATCATAGACCTGCAGGATCAGACTTGACCTGGAGCGATGTAATAACAGCAGATGTCTAATCCTATAACCAATCTGAAATAAACCAACGTGAATGCCTCTACGTGGTCATTGGAACGGTTAAAGATGACAGACAATAGCCATAAAAAGACACATTGAATAATGTTGATCTAGGCTTCCCATTCATAGAAAATAAATTAATGAAAACAATAAACAAAAACAGCGAGGTAGTGTCACGGTTGTACCGCATGGTAATGCTTATGACATTTACAGGCATTTCCCGGTTGATCAAATTTATGCTGGTCATGACAGATTGAAATAACCGCCAGTCAATGAAGGTAAAACACATGCAAGGAGGAAACCAGTTGTTTAGTTCGAATATATGTACAACAAAGTGAACTCAGCAAGACATAGTGGAAGACTCCGTTAGTTGAGTTAAATCAGTTTGCAGAAAGTTCACCTTTCATAATAGGTAGACAGAATTCATGCGATTATTTCTTTCTCTGGAGAGACGTATATATCGCGACTAAACCAAATGGATAAAATAACAAGCTTGAAGTAAAGTGTAAACCTAACTACTCTATCGTTCCATGTTTAAGGTATTTAGCTCATAATATATTATTTTGGACGAAGGCGGCGAACTGGTTGAAACGTTAACACGCCGGGCGAAATGCTTCAAGGTATTTCATTTGTCTTTACGTTCTGAGTTCAAATTCCGCCGAGGTCGACTTTTCTTTTCATCCTTTCGGGGTCGATAAATTAAGCACCAGTTGCGTACTAGGATCGATCTAATCGACTGGCCCCCTCCCCCAAAATTTCGGACCTTATGCCTAGAGCAGAAAAGAATGTAATATTTTAGAAATCCTTTCAAATTTTATCGTTCTTTTAACCATTTATTGCGTAATAAAATTTCCTGGTTATTCCAGAAATGATGTTAGATAACTACCGAAAATATAATTGGCATTTTCTGCAAGTAGCGTTGCTTTGGTAAACTTGACACACCTCAGCAGAAAACAGTTTCAAATTTGTCACTCCTCAACAAAAGTTAGATTGGTATAAAACGGTCCTCCGCAGTTAAGGACAATGGGATTCTGTGTTTTTATCTCTGAATTCTGCACTAAAAGGATTAATAATTTTACAATATTTTTTGAGAGTAACAAGTCATTATTACATATGTTCATATTTTACTGAAATCGTGATGACATTTAATAATTTACCATTGATAAATTTCATAATCAGTAAATTACTTGTAATTGAATTAGTTAATTGATGAATTTATTGGCCGGTAAACTGTCAAATAATTACATCAGCTGGCTACACGAATTGTTATTTGTATTGTCTTAGTGTTGTCTTAGTGTTGTCTCGTGTTGTCTTAGTGTCTGTGTTTGGTGGTCTCTTTCATATGGTTTTAAAAGTGTCTCACTGAGTTCGAACTCTTCACAATTTTGTTGAGATCAGTAGCGCACAAGACATGATCGATCCGCCGGGAGCGGTGATGGTAGGTAAGTACTACAACATACTACAATAGTCTCCGAAACCTGTTACCAAGATAACACAGTTTATTAATGGTGGTAATATAAGAACATGTACAGACATTAAAGGAAAGGCTTTTGAAGAATTAAGGAAAACAGGAATATTTGATGTATTAGAATAAAGCGTTCGGAGATTTTTGCTTGATGTTCAAAGAAGTATTAAGGAACATTTTGATGCTTTCTAGGTCTAGAGTTTAAACAATTTCCCCGTTTGTTCATTCAAGCGTTCAGAATCTTTTGGCTTACCACGGTAGGTGAACATGTCGAAACAATACAGAGATATACAGAACAGAAAGATTATTTCAAACTTCAATTGAACGAAAATTTCAATAGCTATCACGTGATTTTGTCTCATGATCTCATTGAGATTTTCGTTTTCTTTAAATTTCCGTCTTGATGTTCTTTTTGTTGTTGTTGTGGCTGTTACTCCTGCTGCTACTGCTGCTGTTGTTGTTGTTGTTGTTTCTTTTTCTTCCATTTAAAGAGAGTTAGCCATCCGAATGTGAAATATATTTAATTAACGCATTTGAAGAAGTTCTAAAAGGAAAGTAAAACAGTAAAAATGTCAAATAGCGGAAACACATTAAGTTTGACTTATCATTAAATCACCACAACACCAACAAAGCTACCACATCACAACATTACACCTCCATAACTTACACACCACCATTAACAACTAACATCAACAACAAGTTTAGAAGCACCACCCTTCTTTTGATACCGCTCACAAACACAGACACAAGTACTTGCAGAAACTTCAAAGACGCCTCTATCTCGATTTCTCACATAACTAACTACCAATTTTCATGACGACCTTCACCACCACGCTACTAAGTATCAGAGCGAACGGGACAGGGAACTGTCTGTCCTTGAGTGTTTGTTTTGCTAGAAATAGTAGACACGGCTCCTTAAAGTAAAAACTATACAATATCTAGAAAGACAGGTTATATATTTATGTAGTCCTAGATACTAATCACAAGAAGGAATAGCCATATTTGGAATGTTAATGATCGTATAACTGCTCTATTGGGACTGATCTACAGATAAGTAAACGCAAACAATAATAGTCAAAATATGAACATAGAGACTAAGCAGCTCTACTAATCGTTAGATTAAGCAATAGAATTCACATCTCAGTATCACTCTCCTATTATATTCTAACCGTGGTCAGAATATATGATGTAGTAGAATCAAGTGTTCAGGGGATTTTATTTCATGTTCAAAGAAGTATTACGGAACCAGTTTGATGATTTCTAGGATTAGAGTTAAAAGAATTTAACCATTTGTTCATTGAATCGTTCAGATTATTTGAACTTACGGCTACATCTCTCTCTCTCTCTCCCAACTGCCTCTCTTATTACGAACTAATGTGGAAGATCAAATGTGGTAGCTTGATGCAACAGAAATAATAACCACATCTATATAAAAATATTGAAGTATACACTGGCGACTGTGGCCCTCATATATTGTGTTGGAGGAAAATAATCGTGGTGTTGCCCTTGGTTGGAATGTGCTGTGATAACCGTTATCCTTGATGATATCTGACTTTGGGCGATATACAATTTCTATACTTACCACCAGCCAAAACAGATATATTAAGTTAAGCATTGATGTATAAAACATATACAAGTGAATGGACACCTAAATCAAATATATTCTACTGTAGCCCCATGTCAAACAATGGAATAAAAGTGTAATTTTGTTGACAGAAATTGTGCGGAAGCAACAGACATGCACACTAAAACTTTATATTGCGCACGTTACTTATTACATCACCCTTTAAAATCAGTGTGTTTGCATGATACACACACACACACACATATGCAGTCAAGTGTGATCCAGCAGGTCCTTTGCATACTCATTGCTTACCACTAAGCTTAGTATATGCACTCATCGTGCACATCCTAAGTTCACTTTCTCTGTATCTCATTTTTCTTTCGCCTCTTCCATTTCTGTACAGTTTAAAGCGTAACTTCTGAAATCAACTGTCAGCCAACCATCAACCACATAAATCGGTTTTTTGATATGTGTGCGAGTGTATATATAATTTAGATATGTTTCGGCGAAAGACTAGCGCAGGCCATGCACCACCTAATAGTATTCACTAAGTCATTGTTAAGTCAAGTTTTGTGATGTGATGGCCCATTCAAGTAGGATGTTGTTGACTGAGATGTCTCCGGGTACAGGTGGCTTATCTGGTATCTCTTGAAGACATTTGTTCAGGTTTCGGTTGATGGTGATGGGCTCATTTCCCTTGAGGTTTGGGGGACGTTGTGAAATAGAACAAGGCCTGTTGAAGAAAAGAAAATGTGTAGCAGTGAATTTATGTGTTGCGATGCTGAATTTTGTAGGAGACATATGGCACGTGGCCCCAGCCTTGGATGAATTCTGAATCTAATGTTAATTTCGTTTGGACCATACTGGTGGTATATATTCTCCATATTGTGCAAATGATGTAGCGTTCACGATGATGCTGGAGAGAATAAAGTTTCGATGTTTTAGGCGGTCCCCAGCAACGATGATCAGTCATGTCCTTAATTTTTTTAGTGAATACTCTCTGCGGTGACTGAACCCTCGTAATGTTTGGTCTTGTGTGGGGTAGACCGCAGGGGACAGTAGTTATTCTATGTGAAGAGAATGATTACATCTTGCTCTCTTGCTCTCTCTCTCTCTCTCTCTCTCTCTCTCACATACGCACGCACACAAACACACACATATATATATAGATATATATACGTATAGAGAGAATGATAGATAGATATTTGTAAAATATATATACATGAGTATATATATAGGACAAGCAAGTTAGGCAAATGGATATACAAAATATATTAAATACATTTAATACAAAAAAAATGTACATACGTATACAAATAAAAAGGTTCGACTTATACAGAATAGAATGATAAGAGGAATTGAAGGGGATCAATAAGAGTTTTACGAGTCCAACAACTGTTTCTGGGAGCTTGGTAGTCCCAAATAATGATTGTGAATTGATTTCATCATCGGATAACACCAGCCTACATCTTCAGGTAGGGAAGAATTTTGCATTTGAGGTGTTGACAGAACGGAGTTTAAAGACTCCACACACACACACACACACACACACACACACACACACACACACACACAC
>NC_068987.1:101832583-101834368 GCF_001194135.2 Octopus bimaculoides
TATATATATATATATATATATATATGTATGTATGTATATATGTATGTTTGTACGTATGTATATGGAATTATTCTTTGGCATTTCCTGCTTTGTGATATTCTTTCTAGTTTCGAAATTGTAATTCCAAGTTTCATTTAGTCGTTTTTGGTTTCGTTGTTTTTGATTCTAGTGATGTTGTTATTGTTGTTGCCTTTTCTCCATCATCATCGTCGTCGTCGTCGTCGTCATCATCACTCTTTATTCGCATGCTTACATCTAAGGGAACTAAAGCATTCAATCTTTAGAAAAGCCAAAAACAAAAAAAACAACACAATAATAATAATAATAATAATAATAATAATAATAATAATAATAATAATAAAATTAAACAAAAGTAGCAAAGACAATGGTTACCACAACAATGATAACGACTATGCAACAACAACGACAATAACAACAATACATAATATTATCATCAACTTCTAGAAAAATAACATTAACAAAAATAACAATTCATGAAAGAGGAAAATAAATCGATCGATAAAAGTAAATTTTATTTGAACAAACTGTCAAGGCTATTGTAGTGACAAAATACATGACGGCTGCACCGTTGGGGGTATTGAAATGTTTTCCTAAATGGAGATAAACTTTGAAGTCACAAAAGAAAGAGCAACGGATTGTTGTGGTTAACATATATGTTGAATATATTCCTACTTAAATGGCATACGTACAAATAGGTCTATGTGGTTGAATGTTTGTATATACGGATATATATACAGACAAAGACGCAGACCGCGTACGCGTTATATACACACACTAGCACTCTACAATGTGTTCGTAATTTGTGTGTTCATATATCTGTGTATGTGTGTGTTTGTGTTTGTGTGTATGTGTGTACATGTACTTATATATATATATATATATATATATATATATATATATATATATATATATATGGATGAATGGATGTGTGAGTGTGTGTGTATATATATATATATATGTGTATACATATATATGGACGTCTCTCTACCCCTCTACCTTGCTATCTATCTATATGTGATATATATATATATGATAGATGGATAAACACATATAATGTATGTACATACATGATTGCACACACACATATATATATGTAACTACGTATGCGTGTATATACAAATGCATTCGTGTACGTATATGTGTATATAAACAGACACATACATGCATACACGAACAAACATTTTTATACATATGTATGTATGTATATGTATGTATATATATATTATATTATCTATGCATTAGGTATGTATGAATGTATGTATGTATGTATGTATGTATGTATGTATGTATGTATGAATACGTGTACACTTTCACACCTGCTATAGTTTCACATTTACATATATATCTAAGTACAGTAAGTTGATAAATAAACCAAAAACATCGTTTTCGTAAACTGTATACGGTATCAAATCGAATATTTCCTCCACCCAAAACAACAAACACAAAAGCTACAACAGTAACAACACCACAAGTAATAGTTACTGAAACGAGAGCAACACCTAATATCTACAAGAACAGTAACACCCAATATCCACAACACGTGCCAACACCATCACCCTAACACAAGGAACAAGAACAATATCCATAACAGTAAGTTGACAAAATTCAGCAAACAAAAGCCGAAATAGTTAAGTTTAGATATTTGTTCCGTCTTTTTTACTCTTAACCCTCTGCTATTTATTTGAAAACATTGCTTGAATATATTTGCCTGCGTGTTTCTGCCTTCTCACAAATATGTTTATGTATGTATTATATGTATTATAT
>NC_068987.1:101834432-101836090 GCF_001194135.2 Octopus bimaculoides
ATATATATATATATATATACACGCACGCACATATACACACACACATATGTGTATGTGTATAATTTTCTTTTTTTTTTTTCAGTTAGATAGTAAAAAAATATTCAACAAACATTTTTTGGAACATAAATCTTGACTGTTTAGCAAAATAACAAACAACTTTACAACAAACATTTTGTTATTTTTCATTTACAAAGGATTCTCGAAAAGGTTGTAAAAGTGAAACATGTTGAATCAATTTCAATAAGATCGACATTTTGTTTCATAGAAATACACTGTACCCTCAAATATTTATCGCATTTCTTTTTTATCAGCAAATTTTCGGTTTGAACTCTTATTTTTTGTCCTTGTGACATTTAAAAAAATGCATTTCAATAATACATTTCAATGAGTTGTAAAAGGAAGGCAACCATTTGCAAATACATCTCAGTTTCTGGTCCACGGACGGGATGTGTCATCTTTCCGCTTTTCGACTGCAACTTCAATAATAAACGCTCAGAACTTTCGGTTCGTTCATCCTCTTACAAATCATAGTGTACCTACACCACCTCTGGCCCGTTTCTCAGGCACACATATAGTACCTCCCTCCGTATATCGGTCACGACCCTTTTTCCAGTTCTATAGATCTAACATAAGTAGAAGATCTAAAATTTTAGGATGGAAGAGAGTCGATTAACGTGAACCGAGAACTTGATTAGTAATTTAGTCTATTGTTCTGAAATCTTAATAAACAGCTATGGCTTTGGCATATGTTGAACTCAGAACACAGAGCAGAACATATTCCGCTTATATATCCCTGATGCACTGGAGTTACTCTGTGATTCTAACGTTAGCAAAAATGCTAGCAAATTTGATGGTAATGTTACTCCATTGTACCGTCCCATGTACTTGATTGGTACTCTAGGGAACATGGACAGAAACATAACTGATTTTAGCGGGATTTGAACAGAGAATGCGTAGATTCAGAACAGATAGCACACGAAGTTTTATTTGCAATACAAACGACAGGCATGTATACATACATATCGATTCACAACCGCTCCTGAGATAATAATTCTTTCTACTATAATCACTAGGCCTGGACTTTTACAGGAAGGGATTAATCTATGATACCGATCCTGTGCTCAGCTTGTACTTATTCTATCAACCCTTAAAAGATTAGTCGACCTCGGCGGAATTTGAATCTTGGCGGATATATTTCCCCACAGAGAGGATAAAGTCCGTTGCAAGATTATTCACTTTTGCTAGCTGAGTGGACTGGAGCAACGTCATATACAGTGTATTACTCAAGAACTCAACGTATCTCTTTGAATAGAAACCACAATCTTACGATATATATATCGGACTAACCACTAATCCACACGCCTCCACCTTTCCTAACATAACAATATCTACTTTAGGCACAAAATCAGCAAAAACATTGTAGGCAGTGTCACTCCATGATCGTATGCCAATGCTGCAAGGCTGGACGTTCTGAAACGGTTTAACCTGTAAGGTATATTTTAACATAGTGTTGTCTGTCCACATGGCTTTACCCCCCCAAAAAAAACAAACAAAAAAAACAGAATAGAAAAGACTACAATAAAATAAAATAAAATTAAAAAAAACATTTACCTAACTAAGTTGCCAAGCAATGGGATCGAACCTGGGGCCTGCATATA
>NC_068987.1:101836403-101838903 GCF_001194135.2 Octopus bimaculoides
TGTGTGTGTGTGTGTGTGTGTGTGTGTGTGTGTGTGTGTGTTGTGCTTTTAATTTGCTATGAACACAAGAATGGATACTGAGTATCTGAAGTAGAGTTGTTAGAATTTTACTTATTTCAGTTGATTTTTATTGCATCCATTTCTGAAGTGTTTTTTGCGGATCAAACGTACTTCAGATGAAATTTAAATGAAGAAATCTTTCTTGAATGGTAATGGCTCGCTACTAGTTTTAAAAGCTTTCTTCATTGAAATGCCATTTGAAGAACTCCTTGTCGTTGAGCCATTTTAAGTAATGGTTACGGCAGAATAACTGTCAACTTTAATACATAATACAATACATAATACATGTAAACACACATACAAGAACTCACTGACAGGCATATATACGTACATACCGCGAACACAAACACACACACACTCTCACACACTCACACACACTCTCACACACTAACATATACACAGACTATGATGCTTGCATCTATATAGCCATGTATAATAAGCGTACTTTTGCACCTACACATACTTGTACATATATATTTTATGCATATTGATAGATAGATAGATAGATAGATAGATAGATAGATAGATAGATAGATAGATAGATAGATAAAATGAGATGTAAGTATGCTTGTGCTAACGTGCAAGTTATGCATCTGTAATTTTTAAGAGGTAAATTTCTGAAGTGTAGTTACTACTTTTTGCTATCAGTTAGACATCTACAGAAATTACTTACCTATTTCCTCTTTTGAGGTAATATTAGCAAGATGGTTACTACTTGAAGAAATGATAGTATCAGATTTTCGAAAAAATAATTGCAATTATTTGAAAACGGCGAATATGCTTCAGTAAACTATATTTGCTCACAGCAGTTCTTCGTAGATAATGTTTTCTGTGAATCTATCACCATTTTTATCAAAGAAGTCTTGAAAACTGAACACGATAAAATGCAGTGTATGATGAAAATCAGACTTAGATAGGTCGATTCCAACCGCATCGTTTATTGCCACAACCAAAAACATTTATTTATTTGGAAGTGTCGCCTTGTGAAAGTTAAAGAAAATTGGGTTTTTTTTTTTCTGTTATGGCGACGAAAACGGAGCAAGAAAATCGTACAGATTTCACTGTTCTGAAACCTTGCTTAAACGTTGCTTTTCATCAACTGAATGTCAATCATTCTAATCTTATTTTGGCGACACTGCATTGGAATTGTTTGTAAATTGTGTTAAGAATAAAAGCATAACAGGTCATCCGATCTTTAGCACCAGTTTGTAGTAGAGCAGGCCAGAAGTTGTTATGTCACAGAGATTCCGTTGAGATCAGCATTACTGTGATAGCTTTCTCATACTGAATCATTATAATTTCTGTCACGTGGAGACTTCAAAATATAGTCTGCTTATTTCATGTACGTCTGTATTTAATAGTGTATAGAGAGTTTCTTCCATAAGGTCTTATTAAACATTTAACATTTGAGAAAGTTTCTTTAATGATACATTCGGAGTCTGGAACCAAATATTGATGAAGAGGTAGCTTTTAGTTGTTTATGATCAATTCTTCTGCCACTGAAAACTTTTAGCAATTCCCATGTTCACTAAGTGTTTGTGATGTGTAATGTCAGGGTACAAATATGGCAGTTGAAGACTTGCTAATAGGATTTTCGATAGGCTAGCTCTTTTTACTAGTGGCAGTGTTTAGCCTGGTCACTATAAACAAGGACCATATTACCTCCATGTTTCCTCAAATGTATCTAAGTTCACTGAAGATTTCATTCCAAATAACCAGTTCGGTTCACTGGATCACTGGATCAACTTTGAGCTTTGATGGCGTGTACAAAAGCCTCAAGGATATCTGCTATTTAGAAACTTGAGTGAACTTTTCGGCTTCCTTGAAACTTCCGGGCTTCCACATCAGTGCTGATCACATTGAAAACTATTCCTCCCTCGGCCAGGAGTTTGGAAGCAATAATTTCGATGGTAAACGTCTTACACTATCCATCAGCTAGATTTGTGGCATGTGCCACGACACCATTGTGCTTGTCACTGAAATAGACTCAGGTAAATGTCAGTAATATCTTCTTGCTTGTTGGAACACTCTGTTCTAGATTCTCTCGTGTTTGTTTCTCTTCATCACTAGCGGTGTTTGCTTGTAACATTTCAAGGAACTGAGAGAGATAACCGTTCATAGCAATGATTTCATCTTTCAATTCAAAATGAAGCAATTTGTTAATATTTTCTTTCATTCATTTGAACTACTGAGTATTGTTGTTATTCGCTGTTCTTACATGCGAGAAGAAGAACTGAAGTGAAATGTTTTGAGATTTTCCCGATCAAGTACATGATGGGCATCATATACTTTAATGGAACATGAACTTTGTAGAGTAAAGTGAATTTCAATAGCTGAACTGCGAACGAATTTTTCAGGTATACTGTCGGTACCCGCGCAATTACCATTGTTATTTTGAGTATTACGAAAAGTATCAGATTATTGGACGTTTATATAGATG
>NC_068987.1:101840796-101841187 GCF_001194135.2 Octopus bimaculoides
ATATATATATATATATAGGTGAGAAAGTTGGTATACGTATATGTATATAATCATACATACATGCATAAGTACATACATATGTACATCCATCCATCCATACATATGTATATGTGAGTGCGTCAATGTCTATATGCGGTTGGATATATATTTGAGTATATATATTTCGGCTCATATGACCTTATGTGTGTAGTAAGTAGCGTATGTAAATTCATGCTTATTTATGTGAAATTGGATGTGGACTGTTGCTTCGTGACATAATGCACATAGTGCATGTGCTTGTGTGTGTGTGTCTGTGTGCGCGTGTATGCACACACACACACACACACACACACACACACACACACATATATATATATATATATATATATATATACAGAGAGAGAGACAGAGA
>NC_068987.1:101843439-101845459 GCF_001194135.2 Octopus bimaculoides
TTTGAAGCTCTAATAATAAAGCATATTACTCTACCTCCTGAATTCGAGTACTGTTTTTCTGCCACCTTGTTTCAAATTTATGTGCTTACTCTGGTATATATATATATATATATATATACAATGGAGAGATGGAAAAAGAGAGAGGAAGAGAAGTGTGAGAGAGGAAAAAAGCGACAGAAAGAGAGAGAGAAACAGGGAAAGAGAGAGAGAGAGAGGGGGGAGAGAGAGAGGGGGAGAGAGAGAGAGGAACAGAGAGTAAGTAGCAGTGAAAAGTAGAGAGACTAAATCCTGTTCATTCCACTCCAAACAAAGAATTACATGGAAGCATCACACAATTTGTTGCTTTTCGACTATTGGCTAGACTGTATCAACAGAATTTTTTTTCCATCATTTCTTAGACCAATGCCACTCAAGTCTACTGTATTCTATCATTTAGTCAGAGAACGGATCATAGTTTCTATGACTCTTTCTGGCGCTTGGAAAGTTCTTTTAAATGGTCTTGAAAGTTTTGTACTGCATCAAATCTTCACAGCACTTTATGCTTATGTCCAGTCCGCTACATGTAAGGCCTACGTTTTTAGTTTGGACCCCTAAGTCTCTCTGTGAAGGGCCATGGAAGGGAAGAATTTGTTCTGACTTTCAATACCTGGATCAAATGCTTATGGCAAAAGAAAAAAATAAATTCAATCAATATATCCCAATGAAATACGTGCCAGAAATATACCTAGGTCGAGAAATTGTACTTGATCAATTTATATTATGTGTAACGTTAGTTACTACAACTATATATATTAACACATTTATAAATAATGTTTTAGCGTTATTGTCTAGGTGTATGCGGTTCACTAGATATTCCAATAATGTGTTAAATACACACAATAGCATTATAAAAAACATTGTGCAACACTATGTGGTTCACACACATCAAATCTCTAATATTCTATGGAACATTGTTTGTCTTTAGTTCAGATATTTATATCACTGGTAACGTGTAGTTGTACACTTATGTCATTTCAATAAGGGCTTAACATATACAATAGCAGACTATATGTAAACGTTTTAGAAACGTTTTTTGCTTGTATATGGTACACATATATCATTTCAGGACTACTGCTCGCAATTAGGATCATCGTTAGCGCTGAAAATAAGCATGTCTTAATACTATTTATGTGTATGGTACACCTAAGTCTATCCACTAATGCGTTAGTAACTATTGATAAAAGGTATGAATGGTACAACCTGCAAATCACTTATCTTTGGAGTCTTAAGTCCCTGTGTCAACCATAGTAACAATGTTTACTCAGCAATTGAACCAAATAAATTAATTAAACAACAGCCATATATTCACCCAAATACTTAATTCTACTATTCTTAAACAGCAGATATTGTTAATAACATTATAATATATATATTTCCCTTACGATTATTCACTGAAATATACTCGACATAATTTCACAATTTTACAACCATTGCAAGATTCATGTTACATACGAGAAGAAGATAAACGTTATCCAAGCACATATTATACAAAATCTGTAACCCTGAAGAAAAGATTAGTATATATGATTATTCTAGGATACTGACGTTAAAATGGCTTCCTTACAGAAAGCTGATACATAGCAGGTAGCTGAAATATTTCACAGAATTTCACTGAAGCGGAGAATAAGATTTGCAATTTTACTAACACAGTTATCTCTACATCCTGAGATATCTGCGACGATTAGCTTGTAAACAGAGTGAAGTTTTGGTTTCATGCCAGAATATACAGGTGTGCATATTTAAAATTTCACTCGGGCACAGCTAATATACATGCTTATAACTATACATGTATGCATCCATTCATACATGCATTCGTTCATATATATATATATATATATATATATATATATATATATACATGTTTGTATGTATGTATGTATGTATGTATGTATATATGTATGTATGTATATCGTAAAATTGAGTATACATACGTGCATATCTTGTATGCATATGTGCATATGCAATAATACACTCACTCACA
>NC_068987.1:101846845-101847847 GCF_001194135.2 Octopus bimaculoides
ATATATAGGAAAGTCCAATTGAGTAAGTTATGTAGTGCAGTGTAGATACACAAAGTTCCAAAGTATATACCGATATCTCATTTCTGAAAGGGTTGTTGGCGATAGGCACCCACTTCATGTGACTCACCTGGATTATAGAAAAAAAAAAAAAAATCAACAAACTAAAACAACAATTTCCCCGACCTCTACTACTACTTCTGCTACCGAGGCTACTGTTGCTACTGCTACAACAACAACAACTTCGTCGATTACTACTACGATTTCTACGAGATATCAACCACAACAACTACTACCTCCCCTATTACTAATACCACTATCGCCACTATTTCTGCTGCCACTACCACCACCACAGCTACCACCACCACCACCATCACCAACTCTACCACCACCACTACTACTCCTTCTAATACGACACGGCCAACGTTGACAGAGTGGCTGTGAACTTGGAAATCAATTTATTGTGATAATGAGATACTTTATTTTCTTAACTGTTTCGTCTTTCTTATCAGCTAAACACAGTTTGTTTGGTCAGTTATTCATATTGCTAATGTACACACACTACCTCTAATTCTGCCGGTCTATGTGTCGAGCGCACATACAAAACATAAATCCACATATATTGTCATCCTTCGTGTGTGTGTGTGTGTGTCCGTGTGTGTGTGTCCGTGTGTGTGAGTGTGTGTGTGTCTGTGTGTATTACATATGCATATATGTAGTTATACACACACATATATATGTACATATATATATGTACATATATATGCATTGATAAAATACGTAGAAAATTGACCGGATTGAATTCTGCAAAGGTGAAATCAAGTAGTTCTTAAAGAAATACATACATAGATACATACATACATTCATATATTCATACATACATACATACATACATACATACATACATACATACAGACAGACAAATAGACAGACACGCGTACTTGCATACATCATTCAGACACTTTGGTATGTATGTATGTGTACATATATATATATATATATATA
>NC_068987.1:101848248-101851706 GCF_001194135.2 Octopus bimaculoides
TATATATATATATATATATATATATATATATATGTATCAATATATGTATCCATCTCTTCAGCTATTTCTTTATACTTATATCTACCTCCTTGTCACAACTTCCTTAAATTCTATGATCCTTTACGACTTAGCTACGCCATCCTTCTCAACTGAAACACGTCACCATTGTGCTGTTATCACCCCCTGTTTGTTAAAGGGAGGTTCCTTATATTCCTGAATCAATCAGTCGATGTGTTTAAACACTTAGAGAAGAAACTATTTTATCTTTCCACCTTTGTTAAACGCTATGGAGTGAGATTAATGGCATTAGGGGATGGATAGTATATGTATAAACACATATGCATTTAGACGTAAGCGAAACACAAAGAATCGCATACGCATTCGGATTGAAAGACACTGCCTTATGTTTACAACCCACCACCACGACCACGCATACACATAGACATATATATATATATATATATATATATATGAACAAAAATAAACCTGCATACACTCAGACACGTGCACGTTTAGGTGTATGTTTGTATCCGTGCTTCTTTCTCTCTCCCCATTTCTTTCCCTCTCCCCATTTCTTTCCCTCTCCCCCTTTCTCTCGTATCCATATACGCACACACATTCATAGATACATACTCTCAAACACACACACACACACACATATACGAGGTCTAATCAATAAGTATCCGGCTTGTTGCGATAGTGACGAAAGTTCTGAGAAACTCGCAACCAGCAGAACTGAGAAAAGCAACGCAGAAAAACAATGCAGCCGTGAAGGGAAATCGTCGAATCACCGTCCGTGTGTTATCAGGGGTTGTACAGATTATTACGGCTCAGTTCAGTCTCTTATCACTGATGATTTGGGTACGAGACGCGTATCTGTCTATTTTGTGCCAAAACTGCTTTCAGGTGTAAAAAACCCCTTGGGTTTCATTTGCACAGGAAATCTTTGATGGTATTGAGAAAACTGTTTGAAAACTTTGCGTAAGGCTTCTGAGCAGGCATTGGCAAGCTTTGGGCAAAAGTTGATGCAGATTCCCTGCTCAATCTTTTCTCTCATGCTCAATGCAGCGAACACACGCTACACACGTTACTTCCAAGCACTGCTGTAAGCACCGAAAGTGAGCTAGAACATTAACATTTAGTGCGCATACAGAGCAGTATTCAAAGTCAATCTTCGCCAAGCGGCTTCACTCTAAGTGCTTTAGCTTTGTTACTATAGCTACAGTCCGGATACTTATTGATCAAACTACGTATATTACTAAATATATCAAATAAATAAAAGAAGTAACAGGAATTTTTACTACTCAATCTTACATGGTGAAATTCATATTTATCAAGAAATAACTGAGGACTTTAACTATTGCATGTTCATGAGTGCGCTCCATGGAGCGGATGACTTGTTGAAACTTTGAGAATAATTCTTCATTTTCCATCCTCCCACTTTACTCAGCTGAATTAGTTTCAGCTAATTCGTTACAGCCTCTGTATGCCAAGCTCTCACATCTTGAATTTACCACTGAGCTAAGCGTAACAGGACCTGTAGTTTAACTACGTCTGCTCGAAACTTCAGAGGCTCTTACGAGAATTAGTGAAAGCATAGCACATGCAACAATGTCACCACACCCTACTCAGTTACAAGTGACGGCTCTGGTTAAGATAAACCTAGTGGTTAGATAAATAAACTTGGTAAACAGAAAGCCATTTCTTGTCACTTTGGTTCATTAACCAGTTCGTAGCGTTCTCTTTACCGCGCTCGATAATGAAAGGCGTTGCTCTTATAGGCTAACAAAACGGCCTCTGGTAGAGAACAACTGTAGAGTGCCAATAAATTACATTTACAATTGAAAAAATTCTTTCCACTAGCCACCAAAATAGAAATGAAAAATAAGGATAACTCAGCAAATGAAAAAAAAAGTCTTATAAGAAACATTAAAACACTTTCATATTCGCTCCATTGGTTGCATGCAGCACATTTTGACGATACAATGCAATCATTTGTGGAAGTTGCAAAAATAGTTAATGAGCACTCTGTATAATCACAGACATGTTATTCTCGAGCATTCTTTCTTTTTAGAGAAATGTGAGATTACATTATTTAATATGTATTCGCTCATAAAAAATTAGGAGTCTGATCCGATACTTTTTAGGATGCTACTTCTGGTAAAGTAAGCGATGACATTGAGAAGTTCCTCGTTGACAGCTATATCACAATCGGTTAGTGTCCATTTTCATTACAACTGGAAAACAGTGTCTTTTAAGCGGTCACTTGATTTGTTAGAAATAGCTGCCAAATCATCATCATTAGTGTACGCACTAATGTCTTAAATAAATATGCGAATGTTATTGTGAATATGGAAAATAAATATATAAATTCATTAATAAACGTGAAATAGTTCTGCGTACTGTGATCGAACCTGTAGCTCGGCAATAACAGATAAATGATTAATATGAGCAAGTAAAATACATGACTAATAAATAAAAGAAAAGGGTAGGCTGCACCACCGCCAATATTTGTTTTTGTGTTATGCATCTATACAGCTCTATGGTTTGAAATTATGTATTACACCTAGGCAGTATATACATCTTTCGAATATCAGCTTAGAATCTATATCTCTTTCTCTCGCTCTCTCTTTCTCTCTCCCCCTCTCTCTCTCTCTCTGTCATTTTCATACACACACACACACACACACACACACACACACACACACACACACACACACATATATTGAAATGCAGAAGAACGAAGTGTGAAATTGAAATTATTAGCTAATAACATCCTTATGCGTGTTTCAGTGCCAATTGCGTAATGATTACCAAATTTTTAACTCAGTGGTTTTTATGCCATGCACTTCAAAAAAAAAAAAAAACTCTTTGAGCAAAATATATGTATGCCTGCCTGTCTGTCTGTATGCATGTATGAATGTATATATGTATGTACATAGAGAAAAGATAGAATGAATGAGAAGGAGAGTTAGTGAGTGTGTGAGAGAGAGAAAAGTAAGTAGATACGTGGATGCATCTGACTGTTTGCCCTCTCTCTCTTCCTCGCGCCCTCTCGCCTCACTCTATCACACACACACTTCATAGATATATATAAAATAACATATATATACATATATATAAATACATACACACACACACACACACACACGCACACACATATATATAATATACATATATGTATATATATATGTACATATAGATAGATAGATAGATAGATAGATAGATATTCTTTCTTTTATTAATTTACTTGTTTTAGTTACTTGACTGAAGCAACGCCTTAAAAGATGTTAGTCGAAGGAATCGACCTCAGTACTTATTCTTTGTAAGCCTAGTACTTCTATCCTTGCTAAGTTACGGGGAACATAATCACACCAGCATCGGTTGTCAAGTGATGGCAGGCGAACAAATACAAACACACACACAAATACATACATATAAATATATATATATATATA
>NC_068987.1:101852063-101854563 GCF_001194135.2 Octopus bimaculoides
GTGTGTGTGTGTGTGTGTGTGTGTGTGTGTGTGTGTGTGTGTGTGTGTGTGTGTGTGTGTGTGTGTGCAGCATGTTAATATCTCCTATGTCATATAATAATACCAATGGAATCACACAATATGCAGCTATCATCATCATCATCATCATCATCATCTTCATCATCATCATCATCATCATCATCCCATCATCCTGTCCTATATTAATGTAATATTTGTCCAGAAATGCACGCACAGAGAAGCGTTTACTTACAATTATATGCACAAAAAGAAAGCCATGCACAGAAAGTATGAACAGGAAGATGCTATGTATGTATGTATGTATGTATGTATGTATGTATGTTTATATATATACACAGACACACGCACACACCTCTGTATGTGCGTATCTATATTTCAATAAGTTTACCACGTACAAATAAGGTGAAAAAAAAAGACTACTCTATAGAGAAAGTGACGAAAACATTTAGCAGTTATAACACGAAAAATATTAGTTTTAACCAATTACAAATGAAAACTTTTTCACATGGTATGCCTTAACCATATCAATTATGTACCCTTAATGTAGACGAATTTATCGATCCGACATTACTTAGTTCACTCACCATAGTTTTATTTCATCATTCTTCTAAAATGTTATATTGATTCCTAAAATTTCCAATGCTTTCAAGACGTCTCTTTGAGATCTGAAGAATTTTTTTTTCCATTTGGAATATGTGTTAAGCTTACTATCAGGTAAATTTTTATTCAGACTTTCAGTAAATTATTGTAAACTATTTGCAAATTATTACAAATAACGTTGAACAACTTTTAATAATACTTTCATATATATATATATATATATATATATATATATATATTAACAAGTTATATTGGGTGTGGCATAGAATGTCTCCACGTTGATCTTCACCTTCCAGTGATTCCCCCTCTTTCGTCTGCTCTTTCTACAACAACAATTACTACAACAACGATTGCTACTACTACTACTACTACTACTACTACTACTACTACTACCACCACCACTACCACCACCATCACCACCACCGCTACCACCACCACCACCACTACCACTACCACCACTACCACCACCACCATCATCACTACTACTACTACTACTACTACTACTACTACTACTACTGCTACTAGTACAAGTACTGCTGCTGCTGCTTCTTCTTCTTCTTCTGCTGCTGCTACTACTACTACTACTACTACTACTACTACTACTACTACTACTACTACTACTACTACTACAACTACTACTACTACTACTACCATTTCAGACAATCCAAATTTTTCACATTACAGTAAAAAAAAAAAAGAAACGGGGAAATAAAATATAAGAAAGATTAGATGAGTGAATTTAGTTGTATACGCTCTTTCAGTATTATTTTGTGAGATTGCAGCGGTGGATATCCGTCGATCCACGATTAGGGCCCAACTGTTCTGTCAACCGAATAACCTGATCCTTAATTCAAGCGTAAAATATTTAGTATTCCATAGGCATGTGCACAGTTAACCTAAAATTTCCGTAGAATTAGCTGTTCCTTTACAAGTAAAGTCCATTCGGCGGGCTTCTATACAATCTATGTAATCCCATTTCCCTCACAAGCTATGGGTCAGCCTGAAGTGAAGTGAATTTCTTAACCGCTTACCACTTTGTGCCTATTCTGAGCTAGTGATTAAGTTATAAATTAATGTTTACATACTTTTGAAACGTATTTCGCGTATTTGAAGCGCAAAACGCTAAGCTTTTGACATAGAGAAAATGTTGAAATGTTGACTTGGAGCAATACTGAGCTTATGGTATGTGAACCTGCAGTGTAGATGTTCACTTATAACGTAGACGGAGAAATAAAATTGTGATGTAGGGGGTGAAATGAAATTACAACGTAGATCAAGAGGTGAATTCATGGATTCGGAGTGAGTTGAGCGAGCTGAAAACGACTTAAATTCACATTTATTTCATTCTGCGCACAGGACAAATTTTCCTTTCGAAAAATAAAGAGAAAGATAACACTACAAAATCTATGTGCGTATGTGTGTGTATGTGTGTGTGTGTTTTGTTTAAACACTCTTATAAGAATTACGGTGTCTGCTTGCTTCTCTTGTGAAAACAGTAACGAATGTTTGAGCATCAGAGGATATGAAAAAACTGTCGACAGCTGTTGTGGTTCACCCAATTAATCAAACCAAACAGTAAATATTCAAAAAAATGTCGGGAATGTCAGAATGTCTGGATGATATTTATGGAATCGTTGCTTTCATTGATTATTCTGAAAAAAGTTACATCTTGCCTAGTTAACAAATTTTTCAAGGGCCTAATTCCATAACGAGACTAAATATACACGATACACACGGGTATAAATTCTTATATTTATTTATAGGCAACAAAGATATAACCAAACATAAAAGTTGATGTTTCGTATCCTTTGACGAAAACATCATCCCTCCAGCTGTTTCTATCCCGTCAATTATTTTCGGAACACTCTGATTAGGACCGCAG
>NC_068987.1:101858542-101861490 GCF_001194135.2 Octopus bimaculoides
TGGTGTGTAAATAAGTACTAGGCTTAACAAAATTTAAATTCTGGGATTGATTCATTCAACTAAAGCAAATTGCTCAGGGCGGTGCTCGAGCATATCCGCAGTCTAATATATACGTATTACATTAAATAATGAGGGTAGATATAGGTCGGATCTTTTTAAATATGCTAGACCACTGGTTTAAATTGATGTTAATTGATTGATATCATTTTCTACCCCCATTATTTAATATTTTGATTTAGTTGCGAGAAAAATTACACAGGGACATGACGAAATTGACAAGGAGTCTTTCATGTAGATGCTGCGTGTTTGGTGTAAGAATTTGCTCCGAAATCTGAATTCAAGTTAGAAAAATAGTTTACAGGCCTTCATTAGCAATCTAAATTCTTTATATATATCTGAAGTAATTTATAGACAATTTCTACCAAAACTGATCTATGAATCTAAAACATGGTATTGAATTTCCAGGGAGAGTATTAATAAAAAATAAAATTGTGATCGACTGACAAGAAATTACTAATCTCTATTTAGAGAAACACACACACACACAATTATGTATGTATGTATGTATGTATGTATGTATGTATTTTCGTACGAATGCATATGTGAGTGTGTGTGTACGTATGCATTTCATTATGACTATTTTATGTTTGGGAAAATAAGGCTTTGAAATCGATGAGCTTATCTAGATTTATCGATGTTATATTCAGTACTAAGTGTTAAATTATTGTCACGTATTGCAGTTGGCAACGATGATCATGGGGAACTAAGTTATAACTGATAAAAACATCATTACCAAAATTAATATTTACGAAGCTTTTCTTTTTAAATATTTTGTGTATGTTTCTGTATGCTATTTCTTATACGAAAGCATGTACAACTCCCTGAACTCAAGACAGAAAACTCCATTCCTTTGTTTGCGTGCAAGAAACTTTCGCCTGCAATCATTCAACTACACTCCTGCACTGGATAAATTCCATCTACAAACAGGATAGTGACACCTGATAACCCGGATTTTCAGTTAGAGGAGCGCCCCCAGATACACATGAAGCCAATATCTTCATCATCAGTTTTGCCTGCACCACCACCACCACTACGATTGTCATCGTCGTCGTCATCATCATTATCATCATCATCGGTGATTCTATTAATAGCTGTAGTATAACTAATAACTACAGCAATACTATTGGCGCTCCAAGATGAAATCTATATTCTTTGAAAAACAGAAAGAATCGTTAGTATGCCAGGCAAAATGCTTGCCGGCATTTCGTCGATTCTTATGTAATGAGTTCAAATTCCACCGATGTTGACTTCACCTTTAATCTTTTCGGGGTTGAAAAATAAGTAACATTTGTGTCCCGAGGTCGATCTAATGTTTCCCAACTCTCAAATTTTCTGGCTGTCATTTTTCTTTTAAGAGAATCATAAAATTCTGCTTTAGTTTCTCTCTCTCTTTCTCCTTCTCTCTCTCTTTCTCCTTCTCTCTCTCTTTCTCCTTCTCTCTCTCTTTCTCCTTCTCTCTCTCCTTCTCTCTCTCTCTTTCCCTCTCTCTCACCTTCTCTCTCCCCACCCCGTATCTCCCCCTAACCCTCTCTTTCTCTGTCACTTTCCCTCTCTCTTTCTCACTTTCCCTCTCTGTCTCTCTCTTTCTCTCTTTCTCGACACCTCTCTCTCCCGACACCTCTCTCTCCCTACACCTCTCTCTCCCTACACCTCTCTCTCCCTACACCTCTCTCCCCTTCTCTCTTTCTGCCTCTTTCTCTATCTTACCTTCTCACTCTCTAACTCTCTCTCTCCTTCTCTCTCTCTTTCTCTTTTTTCTCTCTCTCTATCTCTCAATTGTTCTCTCTCCCCTACCCATTCTCTCTCCCCTAACACATCTCTCCCCTTCTCACTTTCTCTCTCTCACCCTTTCTATCTCTCACTCTTTCTCTCTGTCTCTCTCTCTTTTTCTCTCTCTCGCTTTTTCTCAGTTCCCTACCCCCTCTTTCTCCCTCTCTCTTTCTGTCTCTTTCTCTCTCTCACCTTCTCACTCTCCAACTCCCCCTCTCTCTATCTCTCTCTCTCTCTCTCTCTCTCTCTCTCTCCCTCTCTCTTCCCCCTAGTGCCATTCTCTGTCTCGTTCTCTGCCCATATAAATACACTGATACATCACCCCTATTTTTTCATTAGGTAATTCGTTCGTACCGAGCTTTTTCACAAAAACAATGTAGCAGACCTGACTATAATTAACAACCATGATTTCGCCAATAGTCTTAACACCACAGAATATTGCTTTCAGATTTAACTTTCTTATAAACCGCCGCGACCAACGTCGATCTAGAGTATTTCCCTCAAGGTTCACTATCCAATGGTTTGCATATGTTCATCTGCCTTATATCCTAAGGTCCATTTCTCTTGTTATTGACTTGATTAAACTAGTGTCTGCTCTACTCCAGGAATAAGTTCTTCCAGATGGTTGTTCTGGAACAGTCAAAATAAATGCTTGTCTGTGTAATTCTCTGCTTGTTTACTTGTTTGCTTCTTAGATTGTGTGTGTATTTGTGTTCGTACTTGTTTGTTTGTGTGTATGTGTGCAAATATGTACGATTGAATGTGTGTGTATATGTACGTTATAATGGCTGTATATCTATAGATGTCATGAATGCGTGTGTTATGTATGTAGATACGTTATGTACGTAAATGTAAGCGCATTTATTTGTAACTACATACATACATACACGCACACACAGATAAGGGCAGGTGTGACTGTGCTTAAGAAACTTGCTTAAGAACAACGTGGTTTCGGTTTCAGTCTATGTGCTCGGTACATTCGGCAAGTATTTTCTAATACATCCTTGGACCGACAAATACATTCTGACTGAATATTGTCGACACAAACTATGTGAAAGCGCATCGTATATATATATATATATATATATGCGTGTGTGTGTGTGTGTGTGTGTGTGTGT
>NC_068987.1:101861630-101862744 GCF_001194135.2 Octopus bimaculoides
ATATATATATAATGAGAGAGAGCGAGAGAGAGATGCCCCCTGGTAATTAAGTCCCAGCATGCAATTAAAAAAATCAAACCCCTATAATTGAAATAAGCTGCAGTATATGCTTCTTCAAACCCGTTTTCCAGCTGTCTCTCATACAAGCGAAGGGTTTCATATTAAAATCTGATCTGTTACATGCATTCATTTTTCTACGTTATATATATAAATTGCATGACTTGCATCAATGCGCTTGAAGCCGCTAACACGCTCACAAACACATACACACACACACACACATAAATAAATGAACATATGTGCACATAGATACACACATGCACAACCCGACACAGACACCTATGCGGCAACATCCTTCGCATGAAGAAAGGGTTGGTTTCTTGAAACTCTTGCTGTAACATAGAATTCTGTATTGCTAATCCTATTTTCCCTTTGAATTTCCATGTTAACTTGGAAGTTAGTGATCATAGAAATGACTGGGGAAAAAAAACGTTAGGTTTAGATTTTCAAAGACACCGCAGTTTCATAACGTGCGTTGTGTTTGCATATTATTAAGGCTGACCTCGTAACGGGATGATTAAAAATGTACGGTAAAATTCCACCGAGGTCAACTTTGCCTTTCATCTTTTCGGGGTCGATAAATTAAGTATCAGTTGCGTACTGGGGTCGATCTAATCGACTGGCCCCTTCCCCCAAAAATTTCGGGCCTTGTGCAAAGAGTACAAAAAATAATGGACGGCTAGACGCATATACGATTATTGAGCATTCCTCCAGCTCGTAATCAACCACGAAATGGTTGCCTATGAATTAGAACAGACAACGTAAAATGAATATTCTTTTATTCTTTTACGAGTGTCAGTCATTCGACAGCGGCCGAGGTGGAGCACTGCCTTTTAGTCAAAGAAATCGACCCCAGGATTTATTCTTTGCAAGTCTGGTACTTATTCTATCGGTCTTTTGCCCAACTGCTAAGTTACGGGGTCATAAACATTGGTTGTCAAGTGATGGTGAGGGACAAACAAAGACACTAAAATACACATAAATATATACATACATATATGTATATGTATATATATATATATATATAAATATATATATATATATATATATATAT
>NC_068987.1:101863107-101864914 GCF_001194135.2 Octopus bimaculoides
ATATATATATATATATATATATATATATATATACACGTATGCGCTCCAATACAGATATATACACACACACGCACCCGCATACACATACATGCGCACACATATATACATATAATACATAGAACTGCGTGTATATGTGCGTGCCACAAACTATATATATATGTTTGTGTCTGTGTCTGTGTGCGTTTGCATAGATCAATAGTCTAGTTTGTCAATAGTGTTTCAATATAACTCTACAGTCAATCTTTTTCATATATATATTTACATTTTTCAGAGAAGTGTGTGGCTATGCATGTGGTGGTGATGGTGGTGCCGGTGATGACGGTGGGGCGATAAATAACGTAATGTTGGAGGGCGTGTGATATACCAGGATGTTCCGTTGTCTTTATATTCTCTTTTCAAGTCATTTTTATTTCATTTTGTTTTTGTGTCTATGATACTGAGTCTTTTGTGCTTTAAATGTTCTCTTCTCTTTTCTATCTTTCTACCATTCATTTCTCTACAACTACCCTCCTCTTTTTCTGTGTATGCGGTTATGAACCTACACGCAGATAGACATATATTTCTTTGACAGTCTATCATTGTGTGTGTATGTGTATGAGTGTTGGTATGTGACTATGTGTTTGTGTGTTGGTCTATACGTTTGTGTGTGTGTGTGTGTGTGTATGTGTGTGTGTCCCTGTGTGCCTGTGTCTGTTTGCGCGTGTAGACATATCGTATCTATCTAAGTTAGAGATGTAAATGGATTTCGCTAGGAATGAGTTTACATTACAAAATATTTCACAAAGCGTTAAATTAAATTGCTTTGGATATTTGAGAATTTTGCAGACTGCAGTGATGAGTTGGTCCTTGTTTTGGTGGGGAGTGTCACGGAATGCTTTCACCATAAACCACTTCACTTAAATACACACATAATACACGCAGGCATGATCATAGAAACACACACATACACGTACACACCAAAACATACAATCATATGCAGACACATAAACTCATTACTGGTTCACACTGATTGACACATTCTTATGTATAATACATTTGTCTGTAGCTGCGGGGTATTGTGTGCATGTGTATGTATAAGAACCCGTTTTTGTTATGCGTATGACGTAGATGAACGGTTGCGTGTGTCTTTGTGAGTTATGTGTGATTTTTGCGTATGTGTGTGTGCGCATGACATTGTGTGTTGACTAGAGCGTGTCATTATATGAGTAGCTATGTGTCTTTGCGAAGTAATTGTGTGCACAGAAGGGTGTGTGTGTGTGTGTATGAGTTTATGTACGTGTGGGTGTACGTGTGTGTGTATATATGTACGTGTGAGCGTGTTGAAGTGATTGTGGTATATTGTGTATGTTTAAACAAACTTTGCTCTTTGAGGACAACACGAATCCTCGTAGGTCTACGGATGCCATCGGCTGTGGCAAAGAGATTGATCTACGTTTTCTAAGACACTCATAGGCGCAGACAGACATGTATATAAACACATACGTGCAAACACAAATAGTCGTAGATGCGCGCACACACACACACACACGTATGTGCGCACGCACAAGAATAGTAAAGAATTTTAATTTTGTTTATAAGTGAAAAAACTGCGAATTATAAGTAATAATACAAATCAAAGATTTGTACTTTTAACTTGTATATAAATAGTTCGGGTTCATACCTCTTCTCCAGGAAATCTTTGGAGAAATTATGTTGTAAGTTGACGTTTCTGTTCTGTAGCGTATACACACACACACACACACACACACACACACACGCATATATGTGTGTGTGTGTATGTGTATATATATATATATATATATATATA
>NC_068987.1:101865260-101867875 GCF_001194135.2 Octopus bimaculoides
TAGATAGATAGATAGATAGATAGATAGATAAGTGTGTGTGTAAAAGAGAAACAGATGACAATGAAAAGACGGGTTATCTTATGAACATCATTAGCTTAAACTTGCTTCCACTATAAGATGCGGTGGACTCATAGTTTGAGTGCCTGTGTCATCGGAGTTTCAAACATGAAGTGCAATTTATTTGGAAAAGCATTTACATTCATGCATTTAGACAAGAAAAGCATAACCAATGAGAAAGCATATATGTGAGGCATGTGAGCGTTCTCATATGTAATACCTTTCTTCTGTATTTCCTTAGATGTAATTGTTTTTCTAAATTAACTGGATTTTTGAGCCTCCGATGAATCTGTAACGTGTTACTCAGGTACACAACTATGAATCAACTGCAATCATAGCAGAAACAGCTGTAAGCTAATGAAGATCATAAGATAATCGTTCTTTCCTCTGTCTTCTGTTTCTCTTATAACTGCTTTGTAGTCGACCAATGCTTCGTTCTATATGTGTGTGTGTGTGTATGTATGTTTGTCTGTCTCTGTGTGTGTGAGTGTGCGCACGCGTGTACGTGAGGTGTGTGTACATATACGTGCGGTGTGTTTGCGTGTCCATGAGATGTGGTGTGTGTGGTGAGGCATTTAGAAACAAGGGAAAGACTGCACTTCATTACAAGTAGTTTGGTCCATTTATTTGCCTGAATCTGATGATTTACTTAACATTATTATTTTTATTTTTGCACGAATCTTCGATCTGTTAGAGGAAAGCCGAGTAGCGATGTCTGAAATCAACGGCATGGTAAGAATTCGCACACACGAAGGCACAGCCACACACCTAGACACATACAGTCTTTCTTTATAAGCGAGTTACACTCATGTTCGTAAGCAAGCTCTAATACTTTCTTGTAATCATTACACCCCAGTGAGGTTTTCATGTAATTCAACATTCGTCAGCCTTATATATATAGGTATGTATGTGTGTGCATGCTTATGCGCATATGTCTATCTAACTGCGTGTGTGTGTGTGTGTCTGTGTTTGTGCGTGTGTTTGTGCCTGTGTTTATCACCTCATCACTGCTTGACAACCGATGTTGGTCCCCGTTAACTAGTGTTTCAGCAGAAGAGACCGATAAAATAAGTACTAGGCTGAAAAAAGAGTATTGTGTTCGATTTTTTCCATTAAAACCCTTCATGGCGGTGCTCCAGCTTGGCCGCAGTCAAATGACTGATACAAGTAAAAGAATAAAAGAAAAACTGAAAACGTCGTTAACATTATATCTAAAATCATTTAAAATGAATTTCCCAGTATTATTGTACGAGTGTTGCTGCTTTGTTTGTTGTTAAGAATTCTATTGTTTTCTCATTTCTCGTTTCCTTTGTAAAATTCTATGCAATATCGCTGAAAATATGAAGAAATTCCTCAATAAAAATCTATTAATTTGAAACACAGTCGCATGAGTCGTACAGCACATATAAAGACACATATACGAAGGCACAAATCACACAAAACACACACATTAACATACATAAAAAGACACAAAACACACATACATAGACACACACGCATATATACACACACAAACACACATACACACACACACGCACACACACACACGTATATTTTTCACTCGTATGAAATAGGCCATATATAGCTGCAAGAAAATCCACTTGCGCATGCTCTGAGCTCACTTTTTATGAAACAATAATTTTGTATAATTTCTTAAGCTTCTGCTGGATCTCTGAGACATGTTTGCAGTATAATTTACTATAATCACCCTCTGTACAGAACTTTTCATGCTCGATGCTAGAAATTTAACAAATATGTTTTTAGATAAATTGTATGTTGTACGCAAAGTAGTAGAACATATTTTATATTACACGTTGACTTGGTAAAAATGCTGGAATACCGGTCTAAATTGTTGCTTGAAGTATGTATCCATGTTCCTTTAGGTTCAAATACGCTTTTAGTTGATTAGAGTTTTCATTCTTTTATGGATCATTAAAATAGCTGGCACAAAATGCGTGGGGCGGTTTATTATATTATAGATTAGTCTATTTTAACTTATTTCAGACTGTCCTATCTATATTAACCAAAATCCCTGAACAGAATTATGTAGGGGATTCTAAATATCATTATAGTCACCATATATCAAAGAGATGCGGCTCACTGTTGTAGGTGATACTGAAGATGTTGTTGTGTTGATATGCTGTCTTCAAAATTCTACCTGAGCAAAATCTATGTGACATCTCAGGTAGGTGAAACCAACAACAGTTATTTTTAGGGATCAAAGTATGCAATAACGCAACTCCCCATAGGAAGTTGACGTCATATTTTATTGCAAAAATGAGTAAAAAAAAACCCCAAAAAACTCTTTATTTCATTAAACAAATGGACGTGTATGTTCGAGCCAAGGAATTCAACATGTACGTAGACTCCTGACGTAGACTCCTGACGTAGTCCGCCTTGACTAACTCTGGTGAAAATGGAAATAAAAAGCGAAAATACAAAAAACAAAACAGTATAAACGGTGATATCTATAAGATGGCAGTATTTGCAATATTACGGTCCACAAAAAACTTTACATTCGATCTTACTGTTTATTAGTGACAATCATGGAAGACTCA
>NC_068987.1:101868413-101871197 GCF_001194135.2 Octopus bimaculoides
TATATATATACGTATATACATATATATACATACATATATATAGATATATGGGGAAGTGCATATATGAGAAGGGTTATAACCAAAATTAAACATCGTATGAATTATGAACATATAGGTACATCAATTGATAAATTATTTTTCTATAAAAATATATATTTAGTAACGTGTTCGTCAGCGCGCTTACGGACGCGGTGATATATCGAATATAAATTTGTAAAGAATGCGATAGCGAGGTGAAATAGATTAATAATATATGGCAATGCAGTTCCAGCTTGTAGGATATCATTGCTCTGATATTCATGCCCTTGTTTGAAAATTCCTCACACTGATTTGGCCCATGGAACAAATACTCCTGGTCGCGCTGGATTTCAATGAATTCCATATATTTTTCGTTCAATTATGTTTTATCGTTCCAGGAGAGAATATATTATAACATAAGTGTATGAACTAATGGAAAAAGCTCAACACATTTTTGATCTTCTGCACGTCCAGAAAGGCATACGTAAGAACACACATTACGCAGTGACAATTAGCTCGATATATAATATCTATATTACAAAAAATAATATGTTCAATGAAGACTGTAGATAAATATCTATAAATGCTGTTTTATTACATGTATATTATATCATATATTAGAATTTGATGTAGCATCGTACAATATTGATATTATCACAACTCAATAATTTTACAATATATACATGCGCTAAACAACACTTATTTGATCTCGATTTACGATGGGGACTCATCCATCTTTATCACAGAAGTCTTTAGCCTAGGGTTGAATTTTAAAACTAAATGCATGGAACATCGGTCCAAAATACTCCACGGTTTGATTGTACAAATATGCATGACACGAAAAATCGAATATTCTGTTGCAGTTTTTGGGTTATTTGAGGCAGGATGTTGCTAATACAGTCTCAATCTTCCTATACAAGACATTTTAAAATCACTTTAAAATCGAATTGAAATTTGCATTCACGTATTTTAATCAATATATATCACGTATAGTATATTCTCATTTAATCCGTCATATCACCTCCCTCTCCCCGATACACACAAACACACTATCATGTATTTTGCAGCGAATCTAAAAAGCGTTACAATGACAAATGACATGCCGGGATACATACAGGTATACATTCATAAATACATCCTATCGAGGAAGTACGAACGAGGCATAACTGAGTCATTTGGGACTTAAAAAAAAAACAAGAGAAAAGTCATGAACATATCATAGAGGTTGCTTACACATCGTTCTCGAAGATTAATGGGAACGAGAATATCTATAGACAAATGCTTCGAAATTTGCAACTCCATTACTCTGATTAGAGATACACATTCATACTAATAAATACTGCTGCACTTGGTTATGACAGTAAATTCCTAAGTCACAATCTAGAGAAGCGATGATTTTCAAGCAAAGAAAATAACCAGCTAAAAATGAAACTTGCAGATATTGTAAGAGAAACAATAAAAACAGGCAATGCATTTTTTTAAAGATCGATAAAGAATATTAATCGTTGATGTCGACCAACACTTTTTTCTTTGTTACAAACTAACTCCTTAATTCCAGTAAAATATTAAAATTAAGATAGCACAGAAAGAAACTTATATATGCTTATATGTACATACAAACATACACACATTTATATCCATATTTTCAAACGCTTACATACATACATACATACATACATACATACACACATACGTACACACACACATACATACATACATACATACATACATACATACATGCCTAAAAGCATACCGATGGTATATTCTATGCAAATGATTGACGAAGAAAACAGGGTACATCTTCTCTGAGGAGCGATAAAGGAAGTTTGCAACTGTGTATTATATCAAGATTATGTTGATTTTTATATGAAGATATAAACGATATGAGAGATCACTATGTGGATCCCTTATATGCTAAAAATAGACGTCAAACTGTCTTACCACAAATGCTGTGTTCTCAGCTTAGTAAGACGCTAGATGTTTACGAGCGAGACAAATAAATAGGCATACGTTAAGGTTTCGACATGAACAATTCAATAATTGCCTGTTACATGTTGATAAATCTGTATGAAATTCATAGATTTATGGTTGTGACATCAATATATGTTTGAAAGATTGAAAAAGCTTCTTCACACAAACTCACGTATATATTTATGTATGTATGGATGAGGGACGGATGGATAGACGGATGGATGGACGGAATGTATGCTTAAGATGGTGTGCATAAAGTTTCATTATTATTCCTGCATTATGCTAAAACAGTGAAGTAGGTATTACATATGCACAGAGATATACTAATGGACATGTGTTAAATTACATAAAAATTAAATTATATACTTTGAACTCACAACACACACGACTTCTACACATGCTCTACCGGTCTCAGAAAAGAAATCACTCACACAGGACCATACACAAGCACAATCACACACTCTTTTGTATGTATGCATGCATGTACACATGTGTGTGTGTGTGTGTATGTGTGTGTGTGCGTGTATCTGTGAGAGAGAAATAGAGAGAGTGTGTATCTGTGTTTGTATACATATATATATATATGTAAACAACGGAAGTGAGCTAGAACGTTAACACTTAGTGCGCATGTACAGCGGAGTCGAAGGTCAATCTGTGCCCAATCGGCTTCACTCTGTGTGCTTTAGCTTCGTTACTATGAAAGCAGTCTGGATACTTATTGAACAGACCATTTATGTATGTATGTATGTATATATATATATATATATATATATATATATATATATATATATATAT
>NC_068987.1:101871801-101896017 GCF_001194135.2 Octopus bimaculoides
TACTCTTAAAGTACACATTTTTTAGAAAAATCGATTGACACAAATGAATGGCCTGTTTCTCCCTTAACGTCTTGCGTCAACCATTAATTAAAGGTAAGACGTATTAATAGGTATATTTTGAAGTAGGAAGAAGAATATTACAAAGATAAAAAGAATAAAAGATGGTGTGATAGAAAAAAAAAATGAACGATCTTTTTGAATATTTGCATTGGTGCATTAATGTATAGTTCTTCAGTGAAGATCTGTAATATATTTAATAATTTTATTCGTTATAGTAAAACACAAATATTTTGCTTGTTAATGCTGGCGGGAAATTCGCTTCTCTCATCTCTTCATTCATCAAATTTTCACACATGTTGAATAGGAATTTGTCTGTGTTCTTCGTGTTAGATCTTGGCTGTGATTATAGTTTATTGATGTGTGTATGTAACTATGTACACACGCGCAACTATGTAACTATAGACACACACACACTTGTAATCTATGAGATTACAATCGAGGAGGATAGGAAATCAGAAATGGAGGATGGTAAAGTTATAGAAAGAAATCCTCCGACAGCTTATTCCAGCTCTGTCCACAGGTACAACAAGGAGCCGAATTCTGCTGCCTCACATGCCCTCTAGCAGAAACTGTTTTTAGACAGAGAGTACCCGCTGCTTCCAGTAGCCTTACGTCGTGTGTATTGAATTGGGTCTAAGACAGCTGTGTGAAGCTGCTGAAGACGGTAGGCAATCCCTGTCAGAACTTATAATATGGGAAATCCCGGTTTGTCTTTAGTGTAAAGTTAATTAGAAAGAGAAATCAAAGAATGATCAGGTAAACTTTGAGAAAATTGCAATTCATATTGTTAATATATAACAACAATTGCGGGAATATAATTTGCAATTATATTTAGCATGCATTCTATAGCTTAATTGATTTAATCGAGATCTCAAAGGAATAAATATTTCTGGTGAATTTGATATCTCTGAATATTCAAATGCAAACACTTTCGGACTCGAATATCATACACATTACACATTACACATAGTAACGATTCGTTATCGTTCTGACATGACATAGCCATGGTGCTGTCAGTTTCCCATATGCTTGAACAGGTATTTGATTCATGATAATTTACTTGGTATTGTTTCTTATCTATCGTATTTTCCAAACTTCTTCTAATAACCATCCCGAGTATCCGTTCTCAGTATTGCTTCTTTGTGCATTCCTTATTTATTTCCCCATCACAGGTTGAACATTTAAAAACAAAAAGGGTCAAAAGGGATTTGGCTACAAAGAATTTATTTCTGTAGAAACATTCGCAATTTCCGTGTATATCTAAGCATTTCTTCTGTGTTTTTCTGTGTTTTCTTTTTCTTTTTGTACTGAGGATTTATGTTCATCACACGTTATTCCTAGAACCCTAACTAAAAAGGAGGCAGTAGTCTGGTTTGATTTCATATAAAACCTATGCAGAATTTTGAATTTAATTTTAAGAGTCATCAAAATCCACCGGTTCTTGCGTATACGCCACAACGAATGTACCTGATATATACACATATACAAACACACACTCACACTTATACATATATACGTAAATATTATATATATATATGTATATATATGTGTGTATATATATATGTATATATACATATATGAATGTATGTATATGTATATATATATATATATATATATATATATATATATATATATATATATATATATTTATGTATGTATATAAATTGCATTTATGTTTGCCACTAACATCATTTGTTTGAAATTACAACCATATACACGTCATAAATATTGGGCTGAGTGGAGGTCCCATAGCCATTTATTCCCAATGGCAAAATAGCTTGACTTGTGGACAGAGAAAGGGAATTTTCGTTGTGCAGGTGAACAAAAATGTTTTAAGTATGTTTCTTGGCATTTTGTACACACCTTCTCTAAAATTGTACGTATTGTTGCTATAAAAGATATATTGGTATATAAGCTTTCACCATCGCTGCAGTATTACAATATATATTATGCGACTATTCTACGTGCTTCGGTGCGTGGGTGAGTGCCTACATGTATGAGTGTGTGTCTGTGTGTGTACATGTATGTCTGTATGTATGTGCACAAACTCCCTTGCATGCACATTGCGTGTGTGTCTACAAATGTGTGTTTGTATGCGTGCGGCAGCGTTCGGTATCAACGTTTAGAAACGCAAGTGCATTCCGTGTTCAGTTTCTCGTTTAGATTTCACAGAGATATTCACCATACCTTGAAATCAATACTGTAAATAACTGCAGTTAAGTTTTCAATGTGATATAGATTTATCGATAGGGTAATAGGAATTTACAAAGATGGACAGTTGGATTAGTAGTTAGACACATTTATTTAAATATATCTTTATAGGCAAAAATTCAAAACGATTAGACGTGTTGATATATATAGAGAGAAAGATAGATAGATAGATAGATAAACAAATATAGATGTAGAAAAATGGAATTGTAAGTGTGTGTGGGGGGGTGCGCGCGCGCGTTTTTTATATATATACATATGTCTAACTGACTATCTATCTATCTATCCATCCTTCACCCTCTCTCGATGTATATATATATACATACATATACATATATATATGTATATATATATATATATATATATATATATATATATATATATATATATATATATAAGTGTGTTGTGTTTGTGTGTGTATGTGTGAGTGTGTAAATATATATTCATATATATATATATATGCATGTATATATATATATGTACGAAGGTATGTATGTACGTATGTATGTATGCATGTATGTAAGTATGTATGTGTGTGTGTGTGTGTGTAAACCAATCACTTGAAGTGGTGTTTCATTGTTTTGCCGCTAAATAAATCGATAAATAAACAGATAATTAGCAAAACTGCTTTTCCGTACCATAGAAAAACTAAATCGATCTCTAAGCCCGTATGCAGGCATGTATGCTTGTACGTTATGTATGTATGCATGTATCTATTTGTGTATGTATATATGTATGTACGTATCTACATGTATATTTATGTATGAAAGGGGAATAGAGTTAGGAAAGTTTGAAATTGAAACATTCATAGAGAAATAATAATATAGATCGATAGATCGATAGATAGCCGAATAGATACTGAGGACATGAGAAGAAAATGCAGAATAGAATATTTCATGGGTTTCCTGTGAGGTGTGTCCTATACATTATAATTATGATAATATATATTTTCAACGTCTTTGCTTTATCATTATTACGTCAATCAGCTTCTGCATCGAGAAGCACTATCCTAGCTTTATAACAGGTCAGGCATAAAACGCTTAGATTACATTTTTGTCTTTATAATATCTGCTTTCATTCTCGACCCCACGGAAAAGCGCTGTAGGTAAACCTCTTCCAACGTACTATGTAATTCAACTAATCTATGCGAATGAGATTCGGTAAACGGTAACTATGGGTAACTTCGTCGGAAGAATCGTTGTCTCCGATATATTGTGAGTATAACCCTTGGCTACCTTTAGTATCACCACCTCACCAGCAAGTGATGTCCGTGGAGTTCGTTCTGGTAGAAGCATTCAGATGAGGTGTCCAGTTTGAGTATATCTTTCTCTACCCCTATCAGTTACAGGTGCTCTGCAAAAAATTTTCTAGCCGCTACATTTTAAAGTTTGAGAGTGGCTGTGTAGTAAGTAGCTTGCTTACCAACCACATGGTTCCGGGTTCAGTCCCACGGCGTAGCAACTTGGGCACGTGTCTTCTACTATAGCCTCGGGTTGACCAAAGCCTTGTGAGTGGATTTGGTAGACAAAAACCGAAATAAGTCTGTCGTATACATGTATATATATATATATATATATATATGTGTGTGTGTGTGTGTGTGTGTGTGTGGGTGTGTTTGTGTGTCTGTGTATTTTCATATAGCATTGCTTGACAACCGAGGCTGGTGTGTTTATGTCCCCGCCACTTAGCGGTTCGGTAAAAAGTGCCCGATAGAATAAGTACTAGGCTTACAAAGAATAAGTCCGGGGTCGATTTGCTGGACTAAAGGTGGTGCTCCAGCATGGCCGCAGTCAAATGACTGAAACAAGTAAAAGAGTAACTGTAGCCAACTCGTCCCACAAACTCTATGAATTTTGAAGGTATGTTTGTGGTGCGTGTGTAGTTATTTTGTCCCTGTCCAGTTCTAACTGAGCAGACTTGTGAACAAAAGCTACTTGTGCATCTTTTCAGGATTACACTGCTGAGAACACAGTAACTTCCATGTCATTTTTATAAGTAGGGTAATATATGTGTGAGACTTGCTTATTCTTTCGAACAAGTCAGGATACCACGTAGAAGTTCATTCGCTGCTTCGTGGTTTATCAGTGTTTTTAACTGGTTACTATGCTGATAACGGTAGTTATGAAAGGCTAAACTTAAATGCTAAATAAAATACGCTTTCATTCTTTCATTCTAACATAAAGTGAGTAAGCAACTGTGGGTAGAGAGAGAAACGTGGTTGTGAGAGAAAATTTCTGAAATTCAGTAATTTTTATCATAGACGATTAATAGGTCAACATTTAATAAAATGCACTTCTGTTCTATTTGGTGCAATGACCCTCTCTGATTTGCCCAACGTGGCTATCAGATTCTTGGGATATACGTATAGCATTTAAAATATTGTGTGCGGTTTTAGAAAAAGCATCCAGCAACATCATACGTATAACAGTTGAAATTGATCTTGAACACAACGTGTACTCTAACTGTTTTGTGTTTTTGTGTTTATATTTTTAACGTTCTTTGTTTTGGGGGACATTGGAGCAAGGCATTCTTGACGGCATTATAAAATCCCGGGTAGCAGCTATATGGATTAGCATTGGGCCCTTAAATCAGTTAGCCCTTAAATCATTTAACCCCCGGGTACCATTGCCATAAAGGAGCACTGCTCTTGTGACGAATAAGTAAATTCACGTGTTGTTGCTGTTGTTGTTATTAATGTTTAGTGACATTTCGTCCGTCGATACGTTCTGACGTCAAATTCTTTCGTGGTCGACTTGCCTTTCATCCTTTCGGGGTTGATAAATAAAGTACCAGTTGAGCACTGAGGTAGATGTAATCGAATTAACCTCCTGCTTTGAAATTGCTGCTCTTGAGCGAACATTTGAAGTCAGTTTTAGTATTTTGAAGGCAGCGATCTGGCAGTATCTGCAGTTGGACAAAATGATTGGCTGTATATATTCCGCCTGAATACGTTCCGATTTCAGATTGCACTAGAATCAACTTTGTGTTTTTTTTATCCCCCAGGACCAATAAAATATAGCACTAGTCAAGTATTGGAGTCGATATAACTGAGTATCCCTTCCATTCAAAACCGTTTATCTTGTGCCAAAAATTTGGAAGTATTATTATCACCATTACTGTTATAAACAGTTATATTTGACAAAAAAATAAGAAGGGGAAGCGACGTGTATATATATTTTTTTTCGTTTCATCTCCACCAAATATCTGCAATACAGAAGTACTATATAGTTGATTCAATCATTATAAGCGTCATTAAAGCATTTTGCAATCACCATCACCATCTGTTTTCCCTACCTCTTCCCCCTCCTTCTCTTTCTCACCTCCCTCTCAACTCATACTCCACCTCTCATCAGACTACTTTGCCATTATTTCATATTCTGTATTACAACGCACTGACATTATAGATGGCGTTTATTCAAGAATGTTTTTATCGATCTCTTGTTGATAATTGACATCACCTAATCGAGACAAATCCAATAACACTCGATCGTAATTATTCCAACAGTAATCGATATATTTCTATCCACTTTAACACTTTCTACCTCATGTCTTGTATTCGTTGTTTTATTTGCTATCGATATGTTTCTTTACTACATTCTAAATGTATATATGTGTATATATGCGTATGTCTAGATATATGTGTGTACCTGTGTTATCTGTTATTATATTTTATAGATTTATATATGTACATACACGTGTATCTACGACGTTATGGCTGAGCGTGTGTGTATGCATGACTGTATATGCGTATATGAGTATATCTGCGTTCGAATGCATTCGTGAACACGTACATGAGTGTCTCTATAACCATGCAAAAATCTGTGTTCACATCTTGATATCATTTAGTGTGATATATATGCACGTGTGTGTGTGTGTGTGTGCATATGCGTGTATGTATGTAAAATTCATGAATTAAATATTTTCTGTATGTATATACAGGCAGAAAAAACAAACGTACATACATATACAACGTATACATATATACGTACAAGCATACGTATGCATGTGTACTAACATAGTTACATATGTAAATGCATACATATAAACATAATAGCTGTTGACTCGTGTTCAACGAAGATCACTTCTGGAGATAAAAAGAATCGTGCTTTTGACAGTAGTACTTCATAAGTACTAGATTGTTTGTAAACCTTTTTGTGGAATTGACAGTGAAGCTTGTGTTTATATATCAGTGCGAGGATTATTTTCTGATTGTGTGTGTGCATATATATATATATATATATATATATATATATATATATATATATATATATATATATATATGTATGTATGTACGTATGTATGTATGTATGTATGAATCTCTTCATCCATAAGACGGTGTTCGGATTTAACGTAATTTGTGTATGCATCCACTACTGGTTGTATATTCTTAACTGTTGGTGGACTATATCTACAAATATTATTACGTACTTCCGAGACCCTAGAAACAGCTGTAGCACTTGTAACCATACATTCTTCTCTTAGTTTACTGAGTAAAAACCTGAGTTTGTTTCTTAGATGAAAATTTGAAAATTGAAAGAAATCCGTCGTATATGTATGTGTGTTGTACGTGTGTGTGTGTGTGTGTGTGTGTGTGTGTGTGTGTGTGTGTGTGTGTGTGTGTGTGTGTGTGTGTATACGTATGTGTGTCAATGTACAGATTTGAATACACCGATACAGTTTTACACACACACACACACTATACGTGCACGTGTATATGAGTATATAGACTAACAGATTGATATATAAATGTACGTGCCTATATACACGAAGCACTTACCCATATGCAAACAAACTCATAACTAAAATGCCATAGAACTACGTTCTATACATTCATCATATAGATATATATATACATATATATATAGATAGACAGACAGACAGACAGACACACACACACACGCACGCACACAAAGAGATGAGAGAAAGAGAGCGAGGAGTTCGATAGATAGATAGATAGATAGAGAGAGAGATAGACAGACAGAATCATAAGTATCTATATGTTGAATATATATAGGGGTTGCGTAGGTAAATTCTTAAGAAATTTGTGTCGAAATCCCTGTTTCAGGTTCGATTCGACTCTTGTATCTTGAACAAATGTATTTTACAATAGAGTACATCTGACCGAATCGCTGTGAATAAAATTTAGCAAGTAATTATCTTTTGAATCTTGTCGAATGAACAATATCAGTATTCGAATATCCGGACTTCAAAGACTGTCACATTGATGATGCCTGAAGAATATTCTGACGGTATATATGTGTGTAGATTACTCAGTCATGTTTTTACTAAATCAATATTGTATACGCATTGGAGACATCTCCAGAAATTCATTTACTTTCATTTTATTTATTCATAAATATATGTATGTATGTACGTATGTATGTTTGTATGTACTTGTGTCTGCGTGTGTATGTGTGTGTGTGTGAATGTGTGTATATTTATCCATTCTTATGTTTTTAATTATTTAGAATGAAGGTGCTGGTTTCAAAGATACAATTCTTCATCGTTGGACTGTCTATATGAAAGTTAATATCACGTTTTGCGCTTAAGAAACGTCTTGTATATTTTTAGTGTTTCTGTTACTAACCGTGTTTGTACTATATATTTTAGTTGGTTTTTTTTTCTGAAAGCAATTGCTGTTCCAGATTGTTAATGTTATCCTTTGCTAACAAATCCAGTGTTACAATTAATATTGATATCAATGTGAATTTAAATTCTGCGTACAGAAACTGAAGGTTACGCAGCGGTTGTCCATATTTATCCTTTCTTTTTATATTTCTTGATTTAAAGAGATATTCCCATCAGTACATTCTTTTATTTCTTTGTTAAAAACAATGATATGTAGCCTCTTATTACTGAACTTGGTAGAAGCAGTATGAAGAAAGATATTTTTTATGGGAATTATTCAAGATCTGATTTAACATAACATCTTACAGCAATCTGACTGTCATGTAGCACTTGTTATACTAATTGTATCAACACTCATTTCGTTGTTTACTTTTGCCTACCATTCAAACGAAAGCGTCATTATTGCTTACCTTTTGACCATTTCTTTTGTCCCATAAACACCTTCCATTTGACGAGATCATTTTTCACTTCCCAATTCGATGTGAATTTTGAACGGTCAACTTATAGTTCTGTTACACCTGGAGATGTATCATGAGACATGCAGCTGCTCTATATCATCCACAGCTCTTCGCAAGTTGCATCTCCATTAATAATTGTTTTCATTCAGAGTTGTGCTACATTTTTGTAGGCTGTACCACCATCAAACACTAATATTTCCGGTGGTGTCCACAGTTTTACGGCTTCACCGCTTCAGACAGCATTTCTCGAATTTGCTCTGTATTTAATATTTGCAAAAACAGGAAGAAACCCATCAATGCAGGAAAATACAGTAAAATTAATGTTTGATTGTTGAATATTATTTGGATATACTTTAATTAAACATTATTCTAAAATAAGTATCAACATTCAAAATAACAAAACACATGTTCTTGCCCTCACCATGTGTGTGCGCGTATACATACATCTCTCTCTCTCCACACACACACACACACACATATATATATATATATATATATATTACACACACACGCACAGGTACACACATATATATATACACACACAATAGTCACACATACACATATGCACACATGAATGCATTTAGGTATGTATGCATGAGCTTATGCATACATACAGACATACATGCATATATGTATATGCATATATATATATATGTGTGTGTGTGTGTGTGTGTGTGTGTGTGTGTGTATATATATGCACGTGTATTTGTGTGAGAGAGAGGCAAAAATAAAAAAAAAACAGCAAGAAACACAGAAAGAGAGAGAGATTGAGATAAATTGTATCAATACGCGGTGGAAATGAATCGAATGTATACAGAAATTCTTGTGTTTTTGAATTCCTGTGTATTGTGATTTAGTAAAGTTTTACGCTTTGTTTTAAATTAGCATTTCCATAACCCACCAAAAGCATTTGAAGTGTTTGTTTAGCTACCACTGTACATATTGGTTATATACATAGACACAAGAAGAGAAGTGATTTTGTCTTTCGTACTAAAAAGCACATACACATAAAAACATTAAAAAAATGCATGCATATATGAATGCATGTATATATCTGTGTGCATGTGTGTGTGTGTGTGTGTGCATAACGTATGTGTGTGTGCATAACCTACATACACACACACATATAGTTATATCCATATATATCATTATATGCATACATTGACATATATGCATGTGTGTGTGTGTAAAAATGTAACATTGTGTAAGCAATCGATAATTACACAAAATACATTGATAGGTTATTGATCCGTCAAATTATTACTAGAAGAATGGTAATTGTTAGATCTCTTGGCAGTCTTTGCAGTTAATAATAACGTTACTGCGATTATTTTGCGAATCGGTACTAGTGCTTCTTCTTTTTCTTATTATTATTAATAATAATATTCATTATTTGATTGTTATCATTATCTTCATATTTATCAGACTGGCAGATTGTGCTATAATGCATACACACAAAAGCACACAAAAGCACACACATACATATATTTGAAAATTACATAGCTACATACATTTATGCACACATTAACAGCAGTAATTGTACATATATATATATATATATATATCATTGTATTGCATTGCAATGCTTTGCTTGAATAGTCATTCATACCAGATTTCTTGTATTACAAACAGAATTTTTTAAACCTAGATCTGCCCTACAAAATGGCGTTATATTGTAAAACAAAACGTGTCTGAAAGAAAAAAAAGGGAGCAAAACAAAAGTGAAATAGTAAATAATGAAATAGTAAGGCCATTAATCATTCCTTTTTGTGAATAACTGACAGGAAGAAAATATGCATAAAAGACAGTTTTCTTTAATCAGCATTCCATATCAAATATATTATTTCCTTTTTTGGTACATTTTAATTAGTATATTTTTTCATTTCATTTTACTTTGTGTTCCTGTCGAAATTCTTCAAAATAGGCGATAACTGTTCTTTGTTTTTTTTTTCTTTTTTTCTTTTCATTTTTGAAATATTCAGTTATATATTCTTTTATGGTGCACTTTTTATTGAAATTGTCGAAAACCTCTTTCACGTCAGTACACTTTAGTTACCAAACACAAACGTATATACACACCTACATACATGTATGCGTACATATTTGTGTGTGTGTGTGAATGTGTTATATGTGTGTGTGTGAGTAGGGCGTGTGTGTGTATGTATATATCGCTTTATATATATTAAGGTTATAATACATTACTCACATATTCACAAGTATATACATTATATAAATAAGTATTCTATAAATGTGTTTATTTGCAAATCTCTCCCTCCCTTACGTGCATATGAATATGTGCATGCATAAGTGTATAAATATATACATACACATTTACAAATAGAGACACCACACACGCACACACACAAACGCCCACACGCACGCACACACACACACACACATACACAACAAAGAGAGGGAAGGATGGAAAGTCAGAGAGAAATATCGCAAGAAGATTATAAAGAAAGATAAACCAGTTTCTTCTCACGAATCTTTGAAACATGATCTTCGTAAACAATATTACATATTTAGATTTACAAATTCATTTTTTTATTCCGTATATCGAATACCTCGCTTTTCCAGTATTTCTTATGTTATTTTTGTTCAGAATTGTTGATAACTTAACATTAATTTAAAATTTTCTTTTCTTCCACAGGAGTTTAATGCCAAGGTCTGAAGAAGGTCAACTCACCATCGAGAAAACACCGAGTTATTTCATAACGAAAGAGGTCCCAAGAAGAGTGTACCAGTTCTCCAAACACCTCAAGTTGATTGTGGTAGTGAGGGACCCCGTTACTCGGGCTATATCTGACTACACACAGGTGGCCAGCAAGAAGATGGATTCGCGTAGCTTCGAGGAAATGGTGTTTGTTGATAACACCAGCCGTATTGTCGACACTCAGTGGAGTCCTGTCCGTATAGGAGTCTATGCTAAACACCTGAAACATTGGCTTCAGTATTTCCCTCTGGAACAAATGCACTTCGTGAGTGGTGAACGTCTTATTGAAAACCCTGCTGATGAGATGTTAAAAGTGCAACAGTTTTTGGGACTCAGACCTGTTATAAACCACAAACATTTTTACCTGAAATCCAGGAAAGGATTCCCTTGTATCCTCAAACCTAACAGACAAAAAGGTAGCCACCCTCACTGCTTAGGTGAAACTAAAGGGCGTATTCACCCCATGATTGATCCTTCAGTGATACGGAGGCTTAGGGATTTTTATAAGCCCTTCAATATAAAGTTTTATCGCATGGTTAATCAAGATTTTGGGTGGGTATGATAGTAATAATCTTTTTATTCCAACCTTTGTATAAAAAGGAAGCTTAACGTATTGAATCAAAATATAGGAAAAACAAACAAATAAAAGTGATTAATTAAACAAAAACAAAATATTACTCAATAAAATCATGGAAAAAATTAGACAAAAATACTATTGACTTGATCAAACAGTGTGTTGGATTAATTAATATATCTATAAGGTGCTTTAAGATTAAGTAATTAATATCAATAATGCATAAATAATACTAAGAATAACAATAAGATTTGCGAACATAATAATACAACTTTATTTCTCACGTTTGGAAATAAAAGAGAAATTATCTTTACACGGCTTGAGTGTTATTTCAAAATGTGCTGTTGTCTTTTACGTACTTTTTCTGACTTCTTTTTATTGTTTTATTGTAATACCTACTGTGAAGCATTAAATCGGTATCAATGCAACGCTTGACTGTGAAAATTCCGTTTAAATTCCGCCGAGGTCGACTTTTTCTTTCATCCTTTCGGTGTCGATAGATTAAGTACTAGTTGCATACTGGGGGCGATCTAAATCGATTTAACCCCTCCCTCAAAATTTCAGGCATTCTGCCTATAATAGAAAGTATTATGTTGTTTTTTTCTTCCTTCTTCAAATATTCTTCCATTTCTCGCCGAGTGTTTTTCTTACACCTAGCGCAGAGAAGCTCATTGTTTGCATTCCCAGTTAACACAAGCAGATTCACAGGTAAAATATGTATTTAAAAAGAATTGATAAATTAATAAATTCATGAATGGATGCTGTTTTCACAGCGATAATGATCTTCTCGGTACATGAGTTGTTCCAGTTAACACAATTTTTTGCACTTCCTGTAGGGATGGTAAGCCTGGTATCATTTTCAAATAGGTTTCAGTACCTTTTTTATAATTCCTAGAGATTCTACAATCACTGGTACAGTAGTCGCCCTGAGATACCACATTTTCTTCAGTTTCAATTAGGAATACTCATGTCAATTAATAAACACATCTTCTTTGTCTGATTTTTAATAATAATATCCGGTTTATTAGCTTTTATAGTTTTGTTGGTATGTACGGAGAAGTCCCAGAGAATCGACACATTCTCTCCCTCAGTCACAGCTTCAAGATGGTGTTTATACTATTTGTCAGCGGTTTTGATTTTAAAATGCCGACATATTGTCCAGTGTAAATACTGGCCGACTCTGTCATGTCTTGCTTTATATTCTACAGGTGCTAAGACTCTACACCTTGAGATTAGGTAGCCTATATTTTCAATCTCATTGTTACAGATCGGCATATTGAGTCAGCTCCATTTTTCAACACATTGGCTTGGTAGTTCCGGGTTAATAAGCTTTGGTCTCGAGCAGCTAATATGAAACTTTCACTCTCTGCTTTTAGCCCTGAGCTTCGTAACCATTGATGTGTGTGTTTCTGGTCGACATCAGCTTGTTTGCTACGGGCCACATTCTTGCCATGCAGAGGTTTCTGTTCCTATCTGCTAGCTAATTTTTCAGGTGCTTTTGTCTTTGCAATCAATTTTATTTTCTTTGCAGCAGCAGTTGGCGCATTTCCTTCAACCTGATCAAGCTGGTGGGTATCTAAGAGTTCGGTAGCGAAGTTTTTGCCCTCTTTCAGAATAGAATGAAGTTTTTTTGGTATTCATGTTTTTCAACAAGTTTGAGCATCCAATCGTTGGTTGTTTCAAGGTATTTGGCCGGTCCGATTGTGGTGGTTTTATACGTAACCTCAAGCTGGATCAAGCCTCGACCTCACTGAGCTCTGGGAAGGTAAAGACGATCTACGTCTGCTTTTGGATGGTGCATCTTATTACACGTCAGTCGCTTGCGGATTTTTCTATCAATTTTCAATATTTCACTGGTATTCCAGTTAAGCACGTTGAAGCTATAAAGAACAACTGGGACTGCTAAGGAATTTATGGCTAACACTTTATTATATGCATTCACCTCAGACTTCAGAACTGCTCGAACTCTTCTATAACCTTCCTTCCTAACCTTCTCTTTCATGCTTGCATGCTGGATACCAGAGCCTTCATTTACTCCTAGGTATTTATAGGTTTGTTCCTGCTCAAGTTCCTTTATTGCTGTTTCGACATCTGATACGATTGAACTTGACTTTACCAGTTTCCCTTTCTTAAAAGTGGCTTTGGCACACATTTCAAGGCCAAACTCCATCCCGATATCATCACCGAATCCTTTCACAGTATGTAGTAGTCCTCCAAGCTCTTCCTCATCTTTGCCATATAGTTTTAAATCATCCATATAAAATAGATGGCTTATTTTCCTGTTGTCAATTTTGTAGCCATTCCCTGTTCTATTCAGTTCACTTGAGAGTGGTATCAGTGCTATGCAGAAAATTAATGGTGATTGTGAGTCATCTTGGAAAATGCCACAGTTTATGTTAATATTGTTTATGCGCAATACTCCGTTAGAATGATACAATTGTAGCTTCGTGTTCCATAGTGACATTATACTTTAAAAAATTTGAAATCACAGGAGAAATTTTGAAAATATCCAGCGATTTCAGAATCCACGACGAATGTGATATGCTGTCAAAGGCTTTTTTATAATCAATCTTTGAAGAGCTGAGATTTCTGCGCTTGTTATGGCAGTTCTCGAAGAGCATGCGATTAATTAAGAGCTGATCTTTGCATCCGTATGAACCTCGTCTGCATCTGTTTTGTTCAGTGAGAAAGGTTATTCTCTTCCATAAAGGTATATGTTTTCTCCACTAGAATAGATGTCGAAATCTTATAGATAGTAGACAAACATGTTATAGGCCGGTAGTCTTTTGGGTCTTTGGTTTCGTTAATTTTGGGATGGACGTAAGTAATACCATTTGCCATCCGATGCGGAGTTTCCCGAGTCTTTCATAATACTATAAAACAGTATTATTATTATTATTATTATTATTAGTAGTAGTAGTAGTAGCAGTAGTAGTAGTAGTAGTAGTAGTAGTATCATCATCATCATTATTGTTGTTCTTGTTATTCATAAGGCAGCGAGTTGGAAGAAGCGTTAGCACGACGATTAAAAACAGCAGTATTTCGTCTGTCTTTGCGTTTCTGAGTTCGAATTCTGCCAAGGTCGACTTTACTTTTCATGATCTCGGGGTCGATGAAAAATTGGTAATCAACTAACCCACTTTCCCAAAATTTCAGGCCCAGTGCTTATAGAAGAAAATATTATTATTATGCTTTCTATCTTCAATATTTCCATGTTTATTGCTTATTGCACTTCCAAGTGCAGTTATGAGTTCCTGGGATGTGTGAAGCAGTGAATTTAGTTTGTATGCGATATCTGTTTTGATTTCTTGTTCTATATATTTTGTTGTTTTGGAAATAAAACATGGTAACTATGGCGAAAGAGGTGTGGCGAACAAGACTGAAAGGGTTGAAGACAGACAATTTACTCGTCAGTCAAGCCCTCATCGGCTTTTTAATCTTCCACTTGAAAAAGAAGGATCAATGTAGAGAAAGAGGTGCCACACCCCTGTTTGTTTTTAAAAGATGGGTAAATATAACAAGGATGGCCCACATGAGTGAGCCCGTCTGAGTGAACCTACGTTACGCTTGCACCTGTCTGATAGAGATAATATGTAGGAGAGTGACCCTTGTCGTGCCCTGAGGAATCGGGATGATAGAGGGCCGGTGTTTTATTTGGTCATCTTTTTGTGATACTTTCAGTATTGTGTTATACTCCCAGTGTGTCGAGGAAGCTTTGTTATCAAGTTTCTTGTTAATTGTGGTTTTATTGTTTACAAATGTATATGTAAATCCCTATTGCCCTTTATTTTTGTTTTGCATCAATTTCTCGTAGCTCTAGTGGTCAAAAAACCATTATTATTATTATTAGTAGTAGTAGTAGTATTTTTATTGTTATTACTATTATTATTAATAATAATAATAATAATAATAATAATAATAATAATAATAATAATAATAATAATAATATTCAGCCGGGGTCGACATTACCTTTCATCCTTTCGGGCCGATAAAATAAGTACCAGTTGAGCACTGAGGTCGATGTAATCGAGTACCCCCCGCCCCTAAATTTCAGGCCATGCGCCTATAGTAGGAAGGATCATTATTATTATTATTATTATTATTATTATTATTATCATTAAGGCAGCGAGCCAGCAGAATCATTAACACGCCGGGCGAAATGCTTAGCGGTATTTCGTCTGTCTTTACGCTCTGAGTTCATGTCTACCAAGATCGACTTTGCCTTCCATCCTTTCAGGGTTTATGAAATAAGTACCAGTTTAATGAAACTAAGTAGCTCCCTCTTCCAAAACGTCAGGCCTTGTGTCTATTGTAGAAAGGACTATTATTTTTAAAAGGCGGCGAGCTGGCAGAGTCATTATAACGCCAGGCAAAAATGCTTTGCGGTATTTCGTTCGTCTTCAAGATCTCAGTTGAAATTCCACCGAGGTCGTCTCGGCCTATCATCATTTTGGGATCGATAAATTATGTATCAGTGAAACACTGGGGTCGATGTAATCGACAAACCTCCTACTTCAAAATTTCAGGCATTACGCCTATTACAGAAGAGATAATTATTATTGAGTGAAAGAGTCTTACATGCCACCAAAGTGACATTGGGGTACAAATATACAAAGTTTAATATACCCATCGTGACTACCCGTCAGATAAGGATACACCAGGCACAACATCAAAACTATATGTGCGCAACCTGGTGATCTCATATCAAAATAAACAGCTCATGACCTTGCATGTGGTTAGAATTTTCTTTAGGTTGAGAATCCCTTCCCGCTCAAAACGTCACTGAATAAGATCTGTTTAAGGATAATGAACGAAACACCCATGCTTCTAGAGGGGAATTATTCAATCCGCAAAGAATCCCTCTCAACACATGGCTACGATGCTCCCGAAACTACTCCTTCTTGTGACCAACCAGTGAAGGATATATTGTTAGCCACTAATGGACATGTTTTACTGGCTGAAGTCAAACAACTGACAGGCAAATCTGTGTTGTGCAGAATAATTGCTGTAGCCAATCTTGTACATATCTCTTCCAATCAGTTACGATAAGAAGCCACGAGAGCTACTGCCTTGTACTGCATCAGAGTACGTATTTTTATCTGAGCTAGGTAGTAATCAGCCCGTTTCGCTGTCATTCCCAAGGCACCTATGACAATAGGTATTGTTTTCGTCTTCAGGTTCCACATTTTGCTAATTTCTATTTCAAGATCTTTACATTTGCTCAGTTTTTAAATTTGCTCAGTCTTGACAGATACGTTTATATCGATTGGGACAGTTATATCAATGAGGAGGCATTATTATTATTATTATTATTATTATTATTATTATTATTATTATTAGTACTATTCACTGTGTTTTGCGAGACCTATGGGGCGTCACGTTTGATCATAATTTTTATTGTTATGTTTTTGTTTACAGTTCCACTAAAGATAATCTGTCATCAGATTATCTTCATTTATGTGATTACTATTCAAAGCACACCAAAAATAACTGTAAATATACAAATAAAATTTAAAAAATAACGAAGTCTCTAATTTTTAAAAAAGATTCCGCCATTGTAGAGGCAATGCAACGTTATTCCAACATTCGAGGAAACATCAATTTGAACAACTAATAAATAACCATAGCATCAACAAGAAGAACAAATGCAACAGTGATAACATCTACAGAATATATACGCTTTGTTTTGCCAAACGAAGGAAGCAAACGTTCCACTAGATTTAGATATGAGAAATCAACCTATGTTAACTGTAAATGGCGTAGACATATCACGGAAGTGAGCCCTTGTGGAGGTCTTTATTCATGAGCGAGCAAGGAGGAAGTTTGCTATCGCTGCATGAATAACAAAAACGTTTTTCTCTATGCCTTGAAGTGTGACTGACGGGGCTATCTGATGGGGTGACTGATGGGGCTATCTCATGATTGAGTTTGGAGCTACTAAACAGGCCAAGCTGGATCTCAATACACCTAGCTTAGTCGAACAAACAGAGGATTATAATGTTTGGTTGAAGGAGGTCTTTCTTAATGTTGTTTCGCTCATATTTTGATGAGAATATACGGTTAGCGGTGAGCATCGAAGTGGAGAGGAACGACTTGATCGGATAGAATTCTCATGGACATGAAAGTTCTAATGATTCTTAAAACAACAGAGATATTCCGAAACAGTGCATGCAGGAAGAAAAGAAATGGATTTCATGTACAGTGCAGAAAGCATAGATACTACATGACATTAATAGATATTAGGTTCAGCGAAAAGAATTTAAAAAAGGGGGACGAAATGACACCGCAAAAGTAGAGTTCGCCGAGCGAAATTGATTAGAATCAAAGATGACTTGCTAATTTTCTGCTGAAGTTCACAGTTCTTTGAACAGTAGGCGTGCAACTGTTGAATGAGTTAAACGACATACAAAGAAATATCGGGAAAGGCAAATATAGATTTGCATGGCCAACAATTATGTGGAGCAAGTAAAAGATAAACTGCTAACGAAAACCACGTCACATGTATACGTTAACCACTAGCATGTTCTTGTTGCCTACTTTCCCATTCCAACACACGAGGATCTCATGACTTATTTCGGGAACAACAATGTTAAGTAATTGGAAATGGAAGACATGCATGCAGAATGTAAGCGATGGTTTGCAGTGACCTGGTCACATCCCATTATCATTTGCTAAAAATCGTGGGAGCGGAATACAATTACTTATTTTTTCGTTGTGACACTTATTAAAATATTTTAGTTAAGTATGTATGTTTCTATGTATGCACGTATGTACATATTATATACATGTGTGTGTGTGTGTGTGTGTGAGTGTGTATCCGTGTATGGGGGTGCATATGTGTGATTGTGTGTGTATATGTATGTATATATGTATATTTGTATATATGCGTGTGTGCATATATATATATTCATGCATGCATGTATGTATGTGTGAGATTACTTCTTGAACAATTTTAAACATAATTCCAAAACGTTTTAATAATATATTGTGCTATGGCTGTTTTCTAACCTCTCATTTTCATATAGTTTGTATATGCTCATATGTTCTTGTATGACCTTTCTAAAACGTTTTTTCTTTCTTTTCCGTGTAAGTGTATGTGTAGTAGTAGTAGCAGCAGCAGCAGCAGTAGTAGAAGAGATTTTAGAATCGCCTATGATATGACCTTTTTTAATTCTCCTATTCAGAGTAGTTTTTCTTGATTATTTTCTTTCTTTAAGCTTGAATGTAAAGAAAATTAACAAGACATGTCAAGTAATTAAATGAATCCAGTGAAAATCGGAACTTCCCCGAAGTTCCTCTGCGACTGCACTAAAGAAACAACCCCTTCCTAGAGTTATACGTGTGCGTTGCACAAGAACTGCGTAAATATTGCCTGGGCCAGGAGAACAATGTCTTGATCAATACCTTAATAGCAGCTGAAATCAGATATATTACTAGGAAAGAAAAATCACGAGGTACTTTAGACATATTGTTACATTGCTATTATATTTCAATCCAGTGTGTGTTAAATTCACTGTTAGACTAATGAATGGTCCTAATTGGCCCTCCCAAACAAGCTGCAAATAGTTTTCATCTTGTGATCGAGATTTTGTTGGATTCCAGTGGAACAGTATAAAAATGGAGATTACTGTGTAGTTAATATTTGCTGTTTAGCTATCGTACAATTGTGAGATCACTTTTGGTCAATCCTATATTTTTAACTCGCCTCTGTTGAATGACCTGCACAGGATCAGCTCATCACCGCTGCTGTCTCTCAGTTAATCGTTTTACGTCATTTTAGAAACGATATAAACTACTTCAATTACTTCACACAATCTACTTGTAATTATGAATACTACAATTACACAAAACTCCATAAGTAGATGGTATACTTCATTGATGTCTGCTCTCCAACATCTAAAACTGAAGTCAGGTGTTTTAAAAGATTCAACCAGCTGTCCTTGTTAGTGTCTCCGAATGTTCTATACAGGTCAGACTAATGTTAAAGAAATTTAATGCATAGAAACTGATGGGAATCATATTTGATTAACATTTTCCTGCTAGCTGGTGAAGACAATAGGTTATTAGAGAATTGCAAAGTTAAAATGTATAGACGTATGTCGCACCTCTGTGCGGTAATATTTCTTAAAATATGTACACCATCAATAGAATTTTTTAAGCAGCTTATACAGGAGGAAAAGTCTGCAGATTTACAGTGTCTTGAAATGTGTAAGAAATACATCTAATGGGATTAGTATCATACATTTATATTTTTAAGTTTTGTAAATAAAACCATAAACACAGTTTTCTTATATTTTTACCTATATATAAGAATTGTTAAGCAATTTATCTTTCTGATATGTTTATGAAGTATGACGGTCAAGTATTGACCTCTTGGTCGTAAGTTCAAATGAACTGTAATATATTATTTTTTTTATGTTTTCACAAAAGGTTTAATTGTACGCTTTTATTATATAGAGGGAGAAAAAACAGCACCCATGAGTCTTTTAAAGAGCCTTCATGACTGGCAGAAAGAACGGAAACTGAAAGCCTACAACAAAGTAGACTCTTCTAAAATCAACTAATGACAAATCTCTTCTTAAGATGGGTTGTGGATTAAGACATCCAAACAGGATTCTGTTACAGAGTTTTCGAGTACTGAATCTAAGTCATTATTTTGGTGGACCTGAAAGTATGTTAGAAGCTACGAAAAAATGTACACGTTGAGGGATTGAAACTGAAAATGCGCACTTCCAAAGTGAACTTCTTAACCACATAGCATGTCTATATTCACTCCACTAAATGTTTCGGGAAAAATAGCAAAAAGAATGTTGTATGCAAAAGACTGGTGTCCATTTTAGAATGAACGCCTTTTGGCATTGAAACTTGAACACCTCCCATTAAACTTTATAAAAGAGTATGATATACTAGTACAGTGATTCCCAACCCTTTTATTTTAATGTATTCCCACGCCCCCCTTTTAATATGCTTATCCTCATATATATATATATATATATATATATATATATATATGAAATTTTGAATTCAGTTCACGGACCTTTATTACTACCTTTACGGATCACAAGAGGTCCTCTGACCCCAGGATAGGATCCACTGTACTTGTATCTATTATTGCATATGCATATATCAGTAACTTTTAACTATTTGACGGCACCTAGAATGCAATTTGTGTTTATAATTTATGCTGCTTGAATGTTTTTGTGTTATCTAAAACGTGTTCAAATAAATACACTGTTCCTTGTGGTTAACTAACTAAAACAGAGCAACCTACAAATGTCTGTTATGAAATCCAGACTACAGCAGTGGTTCCTTTGATGTATTTCTGGGTAAATAACTTATATTAGGGCAACGTTTCTTACACAGTGATATAAGACTATAGGAAATCATCACTAATGTTTCAATGCTTTCCTTAAATCTTAGTCATTATTTTTTTTTCACAAATGAATAATTAAGCGAGATAAACAATAGTTTATTAAATTTTTTGTACATTTAAAGAAAATTTCTATGTCAGGTTTTCTACAATTTTTTTTTTTTTTACAAGAAGTGTACCAATAATCATTTATTTGATCTCTAGTTTATCCGAAGTTAAAAAATATTGAGAAGCATTGTACTAAGCGTTTCAGTTAAGCGTGTTGTCAGCAAACCTAATTAGATGAAAGAAAGGTAATTAACATACAATTTAGTAAGCCAAGCTTTGACATACCTAATGTGGTAGAATTAGAAATTTAATCAAATTTCCATCTCCATTGCGTAGAAGCAAATATTGGATGAATACTTCAATTTATGTATGTGACAAGAAGGACAATATCAGTCTATATGGATTGACCGAAATGAAATTTTACTTAACATTGAAAATAGACATGCTGTGATCGTGGATGAATGGCTAAGTCGATCTCGAAGGAATTTGAACTCAGAACGTACTGACGAGGCGCTAAGCATTTTGCTCGGCGTTCTAACGATTCTGCCAGCACGGCACAATATTTCTAGACATACTATTGAAACAAAATATATAATGTTCGCTTGCATCCAAAATAAATAAATATCTTTCCTCACATTGCGACAACAAAAATGTACATATATTTAAATTAACATTGTTGGAAGTAGTACTTGGAAAATCCTTTACACCTCTCTTTGCAAATAAGTATTACATGAAGAAATCTATAGAATTTAACAAGCACAAAGTAATAACAAATATATGGAAAGAAGAAGGATGAGGCATAGTATAATATAAGGGGGAAAGGAAACAACAAAGATATCATTCACTAAGACAGTTAAGAATACACATGTGACATGTAAAGTTTATTTTACAAAGCAAAATTTTATTTAGCATCAGATACATGAACATATTAGATAAGAAAACTACAGCTATCAAAGGCAAAGACAGTATATATTGTTCAAGCGTTAAACTAAAGGTAATAGTGCACAGCAACAACAAAACAACATGTAGTGTCCTATATAACACATCACAAGCCATTAATATCCAAACTATTTGTAATAAGCAATATAATGAGTAAATCACGATGCAGGAGAGTTGGTGGTAAACATCACAACACCAGCTTTACACTAGGACAAGAGCTTGTCATTCTGCCACGAAAATACCATCGTCTAGTAATAAGGGACAACAGAAATGTAACAAAAAAAAAAGCAAAAAAAAAACAGAGAGAAAAGCATTAATAATGCATGCATTCACACAGTCACTTTCTCAGCACCTCTTTATCTCTCACACACACACACACACACACACACATACACACACACACACACATGGTACTGATGAAAATACACTCAATGATTGAGTACATAATTAAAATATATAAAATAACAATTTACGATATACAGCCAGTTTCATAGCGTTATATCGCAGCTATTATTCAGCATTGTCATTTTATTTACACAGTGAATAGTGAAATGTATGAATTCTCTGTGTGTGTGTGTGTGTGTCTGTGTGTGTCTGTGTGTGTGTGTCTGTGTGTGTGTGTGTGTGTCTGTGTGTCTGTGTGTGCGTGCGGTGGGGATATAGGAGTATAAGATATTTATTTTTGAAAAATGTGCATTAGTCAAAAATTTCTTAATGATTATGTCTACAAGTATTTCATACATAAAGAGTAGATTGTCAGAAATATGCGATATCATAGTTTAAATAGTGTTGATTGTCACTTATCATTACTAAGCAACTGATGCGCCGAACTGGCAGAAGCGTATGCACGCCGGCCAAAATGCTTAGCGGCATTTTGTCGCCTTCGACTTCTGAATTTAAATCTTTCCGGGGTCAATAAAATAAGTACCTACTAATGGATTGGAGTCGATGTTATCGACTTACGCCCTCCACTGAAATTTCTAGTCTGGTGCCAAAATTTGAAATCAATAGTAAGCAACCGCAATGTGCCGAGCTGACAGAATCTTTTACACGTCGGGCAAAATGCTTAGCGGTATTTCATCTGCCGCTACGTTCTGAGTTCAAATTCCGGCGAAGTCGACTTTGCCGTTCATCCTTTCCGGGTCGATCAGATAAGTACCAGTTACCCACTGGGGTCGATATAATCGACTTAATCCGTTCGTCTGTCCTTGTTTGTCCCCTTTGTGTGTAGCCCCTTGTGGGCAGTAAAGAAATAAGAACCTTTTGCACGCCGGGAAAAATGCTTAGCAGTATTTCGTCCACCATTAGGTTTTGAGTTCAGTTTCCGGCACCAAGGTTGACTTTGTCTTTCGTCCTTTCGAGTTCCATGAAATAATTATTAGTTGTGCACTGAGGACGATTTAATTGACGAGGCCTCCTATCCAGGTTTTCCAGTGTTGTGTCAAAATTTGAAAGCAATATTAAACAATTACAGGAAAAGTAATACGTTTTTCGCTCAGAATAAACAATCTATTGTCAAAGTCTGTACATTCCTGTGGCAACTGCTAGAAATGTCATGAACAAACTCCTAAAATAAATCCCTTACAGTCATCATATAAGGAAAGTTTTACATTCTTCCAGCCATCACGGCCTTGCTAAATTTGGAATACAGCTTCAACTCTATTAGAAGAGAAATAGGCTGGATTGTGACAGTCGACGTGCCTTTGAGCATAGGCCTTGTTTGATCGGGATTGAACTAGGGACTACAGTCACCATTACAACATCAATATACTTCCGACGTTCATGATTTAGTAAAAAAAGGGTTCATTTAATACTTAAAATATTGATTTTGCAGTGATATAGTCCAAATGATTGGAATACGGGTGAGGAAGGGCTCCTTTTTCAGGGCTTGTGAGAATACATATGGGATGAGAGCACGGCACTGGTAGATTTAGATGGAAATTGCATGGGACTACCTTCTACAAACATGTTGAAGCTAGTGTTTTGTGTGTATGTGTACCAAGACACTGAGTTTCATTGCAGTAAGCTGACAAATTGCCTGAATATATATATAATTACTTTTTAAAAGCAAAGATTAAATCAATTGAACAGTAAAATCAAACTCATCGTCATTTGATCTCAAAATGCAAAGGAGAAACAGGAGTCTACTTAAAAATACTCTCACATATTCGCACATAGGCACATACATATTTTTCAGTAAAAGCAAATAAAAGTA
>NC_068987.1:101896027-101900999 GCF_001194135.2 Octopus bimaculoides
TTTTCATTTTTTTTTTTTGCCAAATAAAAACACGTTCTTCACTCGTTTATTAGTGATCTTATTCTAACTCATGCACATTGTCCAGAAATCTTTCGTCACACATGTGTGACTTCCTCAACGACACTTTCCGTCTTCGTGTGTTCTGTTGCTCTGCTTATTCCATTCTGTTCTTCTATGAAGAACATTCTGTTCATCATAGGAAACAAAACAGAATGGAATAAGCAGAGCAACAGAACACACGAAGATGGAAAGTGTCGCTGAGGAGATCAAAGATGTGTGACGAAAGATTTCCGGACAATGGACTTGAGTTAGAATAAGAATAGTAATAAACGAATGAAGAAATATTATATATTGCAAGTGTTTATTTGGCAAAAAATAAATCAATAAATGACCATCCCTAAATACATCAATATCTGTTTCCACACAAGGCGGCGAGCTGGCAGAAACGTTAGCACGCCGGACGAAATGCTTAGTGGTATTTCGTCTGTCTTTACGTCTTGAACAGAATGGTGACATTTAGTTGAGATAACACGGAAGTTGTTTCTCTTCGATTACTATCGTAAACAGCAGTAGATTTTTTCAACCAAATACACGTTGTTGATTGGTTGAAATTACCCAAACACGACATCTTTAACACGGAATAATTTCTAAAATACCAAATTGTATCAAAAACGTTCAAATTTAACCGTGTTCTAAGTGAAAAATTCTACCAGTATTCGACGTTTCAAACTATTTAGTTAAAAAAAATTAACTAAAAAATTTGTGATTGACATGGAATAGATCCATATATATTATTAAATTCATACGCGCGCACACACACACGCATATATATATGTATATACACACATAACATACATACGCTGCTTCATTGATAGTTACATAGAAAACTTATTAAATTATTGGGAAATTAGATCGCAAGTTGTTCAGTTATTTGGATTGATACACAGAACATATCTGTCTACACGCATATATGTGTATGTATACATGACTACAGACAGCAACATATATGCATATTTTATATATATATATATATATATATATATATATATATATATCATGTGAAACCATAAGTTCTGTCCGAATTTTGAATAAAGAAAACAAGTGATCACATGTTATATTTAATTGAAATTTAAGCATCAATGTACTTTCCCTGATTATCTATGACTTCTTTCCATCTATTTACAAGCTTTATTAATCCCATCAATGTAGAACTCTTTTGGTTTCAAAGCGAAGAACTCTGAAATGTCAGTTTCGACCTCCTCCTGGCTTGTGAAAGTTATGTCCCCCAAATGATTCTGTAAACTACGAAACAAATGGTAGTCTGAAGGAGAAAGGTTGCGAGAACAAGGTGGATGAGGAACTTGTTCCCAATCAAGCTCTTCGATCTTCTGTGATGTGATCTTTACAGTGTGGGGTCAGGCATTGTCCTGATGAAATATCACACCTTTCCGATTCACTAAAGTGTTTTTTTTTTCCTTCAAAGCTTGGTTCAAACGCTTTTGGCATTGATTGTTGCATTAGGTGGTAACAATTCAAAGTGAATTACTCATTTGCAATCCCAATCACCAGATAGAGAGAAGAAATGTTTTCCATGAAGCTCCCTTCTCGGTTGTTTTTGAGCTTTTTCCCCTTTTACCAAGCCACTGTTTACGACATTTAACATTTCGATAGAAGATCCATTTTTCATCACCAGTCACAAGTCTATTCAAAAAGGGTGAAATGAGTCCGCGAGAATGGTGAGAAGAGCAAATGTCAACTTGGGATTTGCGGTTGCTTTCGGACAATTCATAAGACACCCATTCTCGAAGTTTAGGAACCTTTCCAAGTTCTGTGGTTTGAACAAAGCTTTATTGCCAATTCTTCAACTGATAATTCAAGATTTTCTTCAAGTAATGCCTCAAGGAGCTTATCAACCAAAATCAACTGGAAGTCCTGTTCGATCTTCATCTTCAAGGCTGAAATCTCCACTTCTGAATTTTGCAAACCATCTTCTGTAAGTTCTTTCATTCAAGCATTCTCTCACATAAACTGAGTGTATGTTTCGAATCGCTTTGGCTGCAGAGTTTCCTTTATTGTACTCAAAGCATTATGTGCCTTAAATGTTCGTTGGATACTTCCATGTTAGAAAGGGTTTTAATCAAAGAAATTTTAATTTTATTATTCTGTAAAATAATATTTAATTAGTTTATATGTACACAAATGCATAAAAAATATTTTTTTAATTCCATTAGACTTTCTAAAATACTATTAAATTTCATTTGATTTTTAAAAAGGTAAAATCGGACAGAACTTATGGGATGACCTGATACATACATACATACATATGCATGTGTGTCTGTATTATACGTGTGCGTGTGTTTGTGGAAGAAAGAGAAAGATTGAGAGGGAGACAGAGAGAGATGGACAGGGACAGAGCGTATATGAGTGTGCATGCAATGAAAAGCAGAGAGGGAATGAGAGAGGCATTGTATATAAATTCATATACATATATTTTCCATTGTTTGTATAAATGTTTATAATTTTGCGAACACAGTTAATAGCTAACGGAATCATGCATCAATCACTTACTTCTATTTATAGAAAGCAAAGAATAGCAAAAGATAAATTGACAGAAATTCTATTTTAAATCGTGAAATATTTTATTCCTATATATCTTTCTTTTTTCCTTCTGATTTTGATGAGGCTTATTAAATATTTTTCTTACTATAAAATTTTCACAATACATTAAACCTACTCAGTAAACACAGAGATGAGAGATAAAATACCACATACAATGCATCACTCCCCTTTAAGAAGGAGCATGCTTCGATGAGTGTGTAATTCATAGCAGAATATTATATTGTCAATCACATCGACAAGCAATTATGGTGTGAGATATAAGTTTCTAGACGTATAAATCTGCTGGATATTAGATATGATAATGTCTTCGAGAACTTTGGTAGCGTAAATGAAAATTTCATATATAATGTGTATATGTGTTTGTGTATGTATGTATTCATATATATACGTGTGTGTGTGTGTCTGTGTGTATGTATACAATATACATATGAATACATACATATTTGTATATATACGTATGTATGTATGTATCTATCTATCTATAAATCTCTCTGCCTGTCCCTCTATGCATCTGTTTGTCTATCTATGTCTCTCTCTCTACATATAAATGTGGGGTGATTTCTGTATGTGTGTACGTATGTATGCTTGCATGCATGTATACTTTTCTATACATTTATGTGTGTGTGCTTAAGTATATATACCGGCACTGAATGTTTCCCACTGAATCTTTGTGAAAAACCACAAAATATCTGGCAAAAACACTGCTAATAAATTTTAAGAGCTTCCTGCAGTTTAGGAAACTTCCTAAAAGATAATAATGGAAGGTATAACATGCCCTCTACATAAAGGATGGATAAAAAATTTGCAGGCCTATTTCTATATTCTCATGCATCTGTAACGTAAATGAAATTATTGATACAGGAGAGATGACAATATTCTTAAGGTTTCCAGAACCAAACGGCTCGTTCGCTGACCTGTAGTAAGATGCCCACCAGGTGAAATCTGACTCAAACAGTCAGCTACTGCATCATTATGACTTTATTAAAATAGTATCTCAGTCATTTAAATTAAATTGGTAACTCAGTCATTTGCCAAGTCCTTCGATAAAGTGCATCACGGAATTACACAGTACAGACAGCTTGACTTTTGCATATGTGGTAAACCACAGGAACGGCTACATGGCATTCTTAAATATGAGAGGTAAGTATTGCAATAAACCGTGTTCACCCGAAGACCACCTGAATTCGTAGCTGAGCCTTTAACGGGTCTGTATTGAACCCAACATTCTTTGTAGCAACTATCTCGCATATGGCATTAGTCGTACACTTATTCACATTCATTAGCTATGCTGACAGTATCAAAGTTAAACCATTCAAGAACCCAGATAATACATGTAGGCTGAGGAAAACGATATGCAACACAAAGCAAAAAGTTTCAGGAATTATGCTATAAACTTACAAACTCATTGTGAGTAAAATATACGAGCCCAGATTTATTTCCATCCAGGAGATAACATGGTTGACCTAGGAACGTACACGGGTACAGTTGCATTATTCTGTGTGCATATTCCTAGGATTCATAGAATTTGTAGGTAATCTTCAAGTTTAGGGGGATAGAAAATAAATAAAAATATTCAAGGGAAATAACTGAACGACTTACCAGTATTATCCGTTTTCTTCTAGCTGTATATAAATATATCACACCCTAACCCAAATCCTAACCCTAACGTCAATCAAATCACGTGTGTGATTTATTTATAAACAGAGATGTACGGAGAATACTGGTAAGACGTTCAGTTACTTCCCTTGAATATTTTTATTTATATTTTTTATCCCCTAAACTTGAAGATTACCGAATGTGTATATGGTTAACTAGTTAGATTCTGATATCGCTTAGTATTAGAAAAAAGGAGACCATTTGCGTCTTATGGAGAATATCATTTCCGTAGACACTTGGATTACTTACAATTATGGTTTTTGCATAGTATTAAAAAGTGAACACGAGACAATCCAGTGCCTCTACTCACATAAAATAAGATGAGTGCAACAGATAAGTCACAGGAAGAAACTAAAAGAATTCAGATACTATGACATAGAGCAAAGACGCAAACGATATGCAGTGAGATGTCTATCTATCTATCTAGCTAGCTAGCTGTCTGTCTCTCTCACTATATATATATAGTAGTTGTCTACTCCTTATGCATAGTCTGACCACTTTTAGCACTTACGGAAGGTGATGTGGCTTTTTAAAACCAGACAAGGTATTGAAAAAATACATACATTACATATCTGATTTGTCCCACCACACACACACACACACACACACACACACACGCACACACACACACGCGCACACACACATATATATATATATATATAAAATATATAGTTTTAGGGAAAATAACCAATTTATT
>NC_068987.1:101902515-101903079 GCF_001194135.2 Octopus bimaculoides
AAATAATACATAGGAAAACGTAGCACAACAGTTCATTCGCTGAGGCCAATAGCCAACAAAAGAAGTTCAAGATAGATAGTACGAAAGTTCAACTACTTCCCTCATGACAGCAAATTTAGTAGGTAAAATCCTGTTTCATAACCAGGAATACCGAAGCGCACGGGACAAAACAGCAACAGAACATCCAAAGTGTGGCAAAGTAAAATCCATATTTCACCATTCCGCAGGTAACATCAGTAAAGTCAAACCATAAACATCATTTACATTGGATTACAAGTATAGGTGGAACACAAACACAGAACATCTATGGCCATTTCGGGGGTATATCACCGTATTTAGGGCACAATAGAGCACTAATTAGTGATAACCCCTTCTTCAGGGTAAAAAAAGACACACAGACATCACTTTCTTTATTAGGCACTTAGGCCTTAACACAGAAGGGTACACTACAAGGACAGACAAAGCAATACAGTACGTGGGGTGCAGAGAATGAATGATGAATGAAATGAATTACTTACAATGAGGTGATGAAATGGCTTACGAGTCCCCCATAACTCGCAGTTT
>NC_068987.1:101903184-101909232 GCF_001194135.2 Octopus bimaculoides
GCTATATTGTGCAGATCTGGTAAGGTTATGTGTACGAGTGCATCTATACCAAATCCCCACCAGTGTGATCGGCCCTTCACAGCTCTCCGCGTCCCGCCCCGACAGACGCGGCAGCCCGGCGAGGAAGTCCGTTAGGTCCCTCCTGCTATCTGGCCCGCCGCCCCCATCGAAAAGCTGTGAAGGGCCGATCACACCTGAGGAAGTAATTGAGGCGATGGCTGACTGCAGCGCGGGTAAGGCGCCAGGACTGGATGGTTTACCCTACGAGTTGTATAAAAGTATGCCAGACTTGTTCGGGCACCTACCGGCAAATGTCTACGCGAACTGGCAGCAGAATGGGTTTAGGGTTATGAAATTGGATTTTACCTACTAAATTTGCTGTCATGAGGGAGGTAGTTGAACTTTCGTACTATTTATCTTGAACTTCTTTTGTTAGCTATTGGCCTCAGCGAATTAACTGTCGTGCTACGTTTCCCTATGTATTATTTTTTTCTCTATATTTTTTCTATATATATATATATATATTTATTCTACTGTATTTGTACCGGTCGAATATTTTTAATCAACTTTTTAATCGCAGTTTATTTATTTATATTATTCTATTGTATTTCTAATCGATTTTTATTCTTATGTATAAACATTTGACCTTCCCTTTACTAATTTGGATTTGTGGTCTATGTTGTACTTCTTATATGTGGTCATCGGTGGGCTACGGCTTTTTGAGTCGATGACCTAACGGTTATATTCTGCAATTAATTTATATATATATATATATATATATATATATATATATATATATATATATATATATATATATATATATATATATATAGAGAGAGAGAGAGAGAGAGAGAGAGAGAGAGATACATGCACTCGTATATACATACATATACAGACAAATATATACGTACATATATATGTGCGTGTGCAGGTGAGTGTGTATGTGTGTGTGTTCGTATGTGTCTGTGTTTACGCGCGTGTGTGTGTGTGTGTCTGTGTATGTGCAAAACAAATTCAGTGCGTTCAAATTGTAACTGAAAGTTATACCAACGCCCAGAATTGGACACCTTAGTAAGTGCCAAAATCCCATCCTAGCAACTTAGAGGAAGAATACGATGTTGTATCAGCTTATGACGCCAAAAGTGCTCACTGACATTTAATACACTGTCAAATAACCTTCTCAGATCTATGAATCATAGATGAGGATATGTTCAGTAAACATTAAAGAAATTGTTTGCAGAGGTACTAAAAATATGTGTGGTGTCACGCAGTTCACTGATTCGCAAGAAACAAACACTGAGGGACGGCCGCAGAAATCAAATGAAATTTAAAAAATGAATCACACCAGCAGCGGTACGTCAGCTTGGATATAGCCCCTACCTTGACTCAAGTATATACAGATATATACATTGGCATATGGCTACAGACACACATATAATTGATACAGGAAATATGATAGTGCGCATTTGAAACTGCTTTGAAGCTTCTGTGGAGTTATGCGAAATGTATAGACTACAATGTATCATATTGTCTAAGGAAATGAGGACATGTTTTGGAACGTTAAGTAAGAGAAGTAATAAGACTACTAGAATGTTATTTTATAAATATTTTATTAATCTTGTTGCTTTGGATACAATACTTCATTTCAAATGTATTATGGTTAAAAAGTGAAGATTGCAGGAAAGTGACGTATGATTGTTGGAATACATCGTGTGTTGAGCGGAAGTATTTTTCTCTGCTGAATGTGTTCCGAGTGTCAAGGTTTTGACAAACAGTACCATTTAAGAGTGTTTATATCATCTATTTCTTCTCAATAAATTTCAAACTGTTGGTTGTTGTTAATGTGTGTTTCTACATGAGTATTTTGCTTTGATATGCAGTTTCCCGATTTTAAGTCCATAGATTTCATTTTAATCAATAGAAATCAATTAGAAAAGTTTTAAAAAGGGAAAAGTTTCGAAAACTTTAGGAGCAGTAAATAAAACTACAGAAATTCAAAAGTTCTCGAATCGAAACAGAGCTTAAAATAAGATATATACGCAAAAACACGAGGAATTCGTCGTTATGTAATAAAACAACAATTCTTTGGGAAAAAAAGACAAAAAGGAAAACATCGACTGTAATACAAACGGTTATATGGAGAATTAGGTAGTAATATAATGGTTATTAAGGGAACAGCAACAACAATGAAAGTAGGGAACTTCGGGTGATGACTAGAGGTAGTGAGTCATTCACCATGAGCAACATTACTCTACACAAGCGTCTCTTTTAAATAATCGCAGAAGACTGTCTCAACTCCGGAATTATTTCAGCCACTAAAATGAATGAATAAATAGAATCTGACAGACACCATAAACTCCCAAACTTCTATTTTAAAATGGCAGGAAAGTCGATAATACAAGTTAATTTGATGACATTTGATTAGCTCAGCGAAGAGGGGAAACTTAATACTTTTGCCAAGAGACAACCTAAGAACTGTCATCTCATAACCAGCCTGTGAACAAGTGGGAAATACTCAAATAGAAATATAGTTACTACGGATATTTAGTAACTTTAAGAAGTGCAAATTTTTCTAGGTTTACAAAATACTTATTGCTCTAAAGGTCAATTATTGATCAACAAACCAAAACTCAAGACTATAGACAGACAAAGCAGCGTGTGAGTACCGTGCAGTTGTGAGAGAGGTTCTTCCACGTCCGTCCTGGAAACATTAACTTAGAGCAAGCCAACACAAATATTGAAAAGATAAATTAAATACATCATGGGTAAATGGACAATAATTTGTTTTAGATATAGATTGTAGTTGCGAAAAGTAATCCACATTTCTAATAGAAGAGGGATTCACCAAGGAAGGCCTTCCTCTCTTTTCTTTTTTTTTTCTGTCTTCCATTAACATTTTTGATTAGTATGTGAACAGCTTTCAACTGCAAATTGCGGATGATAAACAATGCTGCAGACAGCATAAGGATCCACTTGAAATTTATATGAGATATTTGTTGAACTATGTGCCAAGACAACCTTTAAGAATGGAAAATTAACTGGCTATGCTAATATCTCGTTAGATATATGACACAAAGATGTGAAAATCAGACCAAACACACACAATTAATTAGAAATCGATGACTTACACAGTGTAAAAATCATGCAATTGACAGTAATAATGACACATTAGATTAAGGCAGAAAGCGAAGATAAATGGAAACAATGACAATTACATTTCCTATGAATATATGGTACTATTTGACTTATGAATTTACAAAATATTGTAAAGTGCTTACTGTGGGTCTATAAAAATATATAATAATAACAAATGGACACTTACTAAAAACCTCTCTTGACAAAAGAATTTACCGCCTTCAAGGATTTCAATGAATAAAACAAAACACCCTAAAAGGTTGACTGCTATTTTAGACATGATTAAACAGTGGAAATTGTGACAAAAATCATTAAAATCCGAAGTAAAACGGGTTTAACGAATTCCAAGTAAGAGCAATGTCAAGTAGCCCCTCAACACGGCCAATACCTGAAAGAAAAGAACCGAACACAGAATAAAGTAAATTCACTTTAATGACTGAAAAACAAAGATTATTCTGGAGATTTAAATGAATTAAAAGCTCAAAGCCTTCTCACCAAAACTTATAAACATAACTTGTAAAGTGGCAAAATGAAGCAGGATGCATAAAATAATTTCATATGAGGAGACGTGAGAAAGCAATTAACTGCAAAAGAAGATCATGAGCGAACACACGACACGTGTTTTCAGCACGGTTTCATAACACTGACAATTTTGGACAGCGTCAACTACTGCCTTTCCCTGTTTTCGAAACAGGAAGAAAAACAGAAAGAAAAAAAAAAGGCAAGAATCCTGAAGCGATGCTTCTCAAATTTCTCTAAAATGCTCAATCTGAGAAACTTTCAATAGGAAGTGTTGGGACAATATTGGTCGACGCTCAGTTCCAAATTCAATGCTGCCACTATGTCTCAATATATATCGAAAGAAACAAAAGGCGGGAACAGCAATGTTATGTGAATGGATCAAAAGGAATATTAAGAACGCTCACGTGAACCTCAAATTTTGTTTTAAATCAAATGCTCCTCTCTTTCAGTCGTGCATTAAAAAAAAATCAAGCTTAGAAATATTTGTTGTTTATAGCTTAAACGCATTCTGAATGATACTATCTCTACTCATATCAAATTGAGCATTTTTCATTACCTTGCGCAACAAGAAAATAAGATTTAATTCAAGTTATGACAAAAATGTTTAAGTGAATGGCACCTAATTCATTTGACTTCTAATATATCCGGGAAACGACCAATGCTTTGTTAGTGGATTAGGCAAACGGAAACTGGATGAAGTTGTCGTATATATGTATTTATGTGTGTGTGTGTGTGTGTTTGTCCGTGTTTATATCCCGAAGATATTAAGCTGAATAACACGGTTGTCTATATGAACGTGAAACTCTTCTTACGTATAAGTCATATATCTTCAATTACAATTAAATAATCGTTGAACACATCTATAAGTCTCCTTCTCTCTCCATTACTACTCATCTTCCATATATGCATATAATAATGTATATAGGTGAGTGAAATTATGCATGAATGCACACACACACACACACACATATATCTGAAAAGATTTGTAAAAGTACTACACAAGTAAGTAGATATTGAAAATGAATAAAAATGAAAATGCCACTTTTTAAAAATATATTTTGGGTGTTTTAATTAATTTACGTTTCGGTCTTTTTGAAAAACCTTATCAAAATGAGTATAAAATATGTCAGGAGAGAAAAGGGCTATTAATAAAATAAAATTGAAATTAAAATTAAGAATGACATTCATAGTTTACTGTTATTTCTTGCATGCGCACGTGGTCCTTTCCTTGAACATGGTATTTCAAACTTGTTCTTTTAGTAGATTACTACTATCTGTTCTCTTCTCACATATTTTATATTCATTTTTGATAAGGTTTTTCAAAAAAAAAAAAAAAGAAAATCTGAAACATGTAAATTAATTAAAACACCCCAAAAATGTTTTTAAAAAGTGGCATTTTCATTTTTATTCATTTTCAATATATATATGTGTGTGTGTGTGTATGTGTGTGTGTGTGTGTGTGTGTGTGTGTGTGTGTATACACTAGCTTAAAACCCGTTGTATCAGGAGGCTTTTAAGTTATCTCCTGTAAAGGGCTCTTCATTAGGCCTTGGGCGCAATAATGCCACTTCATGCATTGAGCACATATTAAATTTTATTTAACTTCAACAATATTTTTCAAGCAATGAACAATTTTCATCAAAACAATGATATATTTTGTCGACTTGCAACTTGTTGCAAAGCTGCTTGACAAACAGTAGTACAACCACCATCGTCACCACATCTGTCATAAACACACCATTCAGAATTCTGACGCCACCACCACCAATACTTTTGATTTCACCGCATTTGCCTCGATCACCATCACCACTGTCTTTCACATCGCTTACTCTCACTTCATCCCTTACTGCCTCGACTACCACCACCATTATCACCGCCGCCTCCACCTCCAGCGCATACTATTACTATCACCCCATTACATTCATTCAAAGGCTAAATGTGTGTCCGTTCAGTATATTACTTCAGCATGTTAGTTCAGTGGTCAGTCCATCTTCCTCTCACCTACTCAGTCTTTCTCTCTCTAACCCTCTCTCTGTCTCTCTGTCTCTCTGTCTCTCTCTCTCTCTCTCTCTCTCTCTCTCTCTCTCGTATTATTACTCTCACTGCCACTACTACTTTTAATAAGAACATCATCAGCCCTCCCTAAGTTTCTTCGCTTCTCTTTCTTTCCCTCTCTTTCTTTCTCTCTCTCTCTCTTTCTTACTGTCTTCACCGCCACCACCCTCACCGTCTGTATGCCTAATATTTTGCTCACCCCAACATCAGCAATCGTAGGAACGTCAATGAGAAGTAAGAGAGGGGTTCGAAGTGGGACACACGGACACACAGAAATTAGATTTCGTATTTATTGTATTATATTATATCATATTATATATATATATATTCATTCAT
>NC_068987.1:101910035-101912688 GCF_001194135.2 Octopus bimaculoides
TATATATATACATATAAATATGTTTGTAACTACATACGCATACATATATACATGCATAAATATTTACGTACATAGGCGTAGGTCTACTTCTATATTTATATCTAGGTAGCTATCAGTCTATATACATAGACGTACACATCATACATGTATATGTATATTCCTCTGTGTGTGTGGGTGTGTGTGTCTGTGTGTGTGTTTATGTGTGTGAGAGTGAGAGACAGAGAGAGAAAGGGAGAGATAGGGGAGAGAGAGCAAGAGTTGATAAAACAAATTGGTTTTGAAGATGTGAATACTGCAATAATATCGCTCTCAATAATAGAGTTACATGATAATTTATGAGAGTTCAACGAGATGTAGTTAGTATGCGATCTATAGTCTCAATTATGATTACCAACTAGTTGTATTATCGCCTACTCACATGTCTCTCTATATCCCTTCCCCTACAGCTATGTAATTCTTTATTATCTACTGAAACAATATGCCTTATATCATATTGCAGACATGTATCATAACTATATATGACACTTTCTTTCTTCTTTCGTGTGTATATAAGTGTGGGTGTATGTGCGCGCGTGCGTGCGTGTATCAGTGTAGGTGTGTGTGCGAATGTGTGTGGAAACATATATATACGTGTATATATATATATATGTATATATATATATATATATATATATCACAAATATATGTAGATGTATATATCGACAGATATATGATCCCAGCATCACCATCAAAATGCAGGGCCAGATACTGTAACAGTTTTCGCTTCAAGAGCCCACAGCCCTTCATTATCCTTCCCAAATGCCTGTGCGACCTGCATGGTGTGGATGTAGGTGTCTTCAAAACAAATCTGGATCTCTTGCTGCAAATGGTTCCGGATGAGCGTACTTCCCGACAGGAAACTCAGATGAGGGCAATAGTATCAAACTCACACATTCACCAAGAGTCACATATCAGAGGAGCGAGTCCGTGAGTGCGTGTACTGGCACGTATGTGCTTCCATATTTTTTTAGTGTTTCACTAATTCAAGAGTTTTTCTAGTTCATTAGAGTGATGTATTTCTGGTATGTTTAGCAATAGGTATCAAATGATTGATTGATATATATTCTATGTAATGAGATTGAACGTGAGACTTTTTAGTTCCGAGGCAAACATTTCATCTCAGTGCGCCCTAACATTTTTGCAACACGGATTCAGGGAATACAGTATTTCCACAGACCGGCGAAAAACAAACTAGAATAAAGTGCATAATATATAACATAACTATTTCATGTATTGTTGATGCGCGTGGCTTGGTGTTTAGGGTGTTGATGTAATGATCGCAAGGTTGTAATTTCGATTCCTGGAACAGGCGGCGCGTAGTGTTCTTGAGCAAAATATTTCATTTCACGTTGCTTCAGTCCAGTCAGCTGGCAAAAACGAATAATCCTGCGACAGACGGGCGCTCCCTCCAAGTAGAGAAGGAAACCGAGAAACCAGCCCTTATGAGTCGCTATGACTTTTGAAGGAATGTTTACATTTTACCTTTATTACATATATAATAGATATACGAGGTGGTACTGAAAAGTTCCTGATTTTTGGTTAAAAGAAAACTCAGGATGATCAGTTAATTATGATTTTATTCAACATATTCCCCTCTCAGATTCACACACATTTTGCAGCGGTCCTTCATTTTTACTAAGCTCCGTAAAAGAATCCGAAATGTTGAGCCTCCAGTCAGTTCTTCCGCGACAACTTTAAATCCAGGAACTTTTCAGCACCCCAACAGATACTGCAAAGCTACCCTGCAGACAGCAGTATTCAATAAAAGGGTAACAAAATTTAATATTCAAACGCTTTGTGCAATCTAGTACTAAATGGCACACGGTTCAGCACTGACACAGGTTTCGGTGGTCTGGAACCCTTGTCTCAACTAACTGGTCCTACACCGCGATTGTCACTTATTGCACCCTTGATTCAATATACATCTGTGAGAGAAACTTTGGGTAAAAATAATGTGTAGAATGATATATGATGGATTCCATGTGCGAAACAAAGACGTGTGTGTGCGCGCGCGCGCGCGTATCTGTGAGTGTGAGTTTACGAGCATGTATGTACGTACGTGTGTATGCATGTGTGAGTATGTGCACGCGTGTGTTTTTGCGAACAGCTTTTTTTTTTTTTTCAACATCCATCGGATGACGAGATGATCGCTCACTGAAACAGGCAAATTGTAGATTTTCTTCCTGTGGTATGTTATGTCAGTTCTTCCTACACATTTCTTTACTACACATAGATATTAAACCATAGCTCCGACTTTCTGCTCATTCATTGTGGAATGTTTGTAATTAAATACTCCATTTCGATGAATCACAATTTTACTGTTAGTGTAAATTTTATCATTAAATATACCCATATATCCGTCTATTTTTCTGTGTGTTTCTGCATGTATGACTGTATACATATGTATGTATATATGTATGTATGTATGTATATATATATATATATACATATTATATATATACATATGTAAATATGTATATATATATGTGTGTGTGTATGTATGCATATATATGTATAAATATGTATATGTGTGTATATACGTGTATTTATGCATATGTATGTATATATACATATATATACATATATATACATATATATACATATATATATATAT
>NC_068987.1:101913194-101916087 GCF_001194135.2 Octopus bimaculoides
TATATATATATATATATATATATATGCATGAGCTTATTTCTTTGCTAACTATTTATTCTGTGTCATGAAGCGAATATAATATTTAGCATAATCCCCTCAAGTTGTTATTTGGGAGGATTATGCTAAATATGCTCTAATATATTCTAATCTCCCCAGTTTAACTTCCCAAATGAAATCCTTAACAATTTGATTTAGCTGTATTGACTTTTTATACCATTTAATATTATCAAAAGTACATTGCATCTTAAATTTTATTTACAGCACTTAATACACGCGAAATTAGTTTTCTCAAACTGTTAGGTGTAGTAGCAACATTTCACTTAAATTTCTCGCAATTTTCGTAATGCTATGTAATACTATATCGGACAATAATAATAATCTATCATTAAAGCAAAATGCATTTTTAAAAATCAAACAAAACGCAAAGAAGGCTTGCATGAATGATATCGAAGACAACTGGAAAGACAATCTCCTGCATGGACAATACTCTAACTGCCTGTCCAAACCAGATATTGATCAAAATCTAACACACCAATGGCTACAAGTGAGAGATTTGAAAGGGTAAAGAGAAGAGTTTGTTAAGATCAGAGCTTACCAACCTGTAACTACCATGCAAACATCCTTAAAGATGGATTTGAACCCTCGTGCAGAATTTATGGAAATTTCACAGAGCCAACTGATCATGTTGTTTTGGGTTGCCTCGTCGTCGCTGAAAAGGAGTACCTCATAAAACATGACAAACTATGGCAGTGCATTCATTGGAATGCTCATAAATACTACCAAATTAAATCCCATGATAAATGGTGGAGACACCATCCAGAGGATGTAATAAATGGCGAGGGCGTCACCATCCTTTGGAACTTCCCAATACAAACAGAAAAATTGACTCTAATCGACCAGACATTGTGATCAAGGACTACAACAGAGGAACTTGTCTGTTAATAGATGTCTTTCCCACAAGATGAAAATGTCTCAAGAAAGGAATACGAAAAGCTTTCTCACTATAAAGATCTGCAGATTGAAATCCACTTCGTAGAAGGTTCCTGGTTACCTAACGGAAAACGACTTCCAGGCCGTATTTCAAAAGCGGTAGAAACGTTAGGACCCATGTATTGCTGCGCAAGATGGCGATTTCCAAGGAGTTGATGTATGTAAAACATAGGCAAATAAGTTTTCTTATTAAACATAACTATTCCGGGAATCTTAATGATACCATCTATCTATCTATCTATCTATCTATCTATCTATCTATCTATCTATCTATCTATCTATCTATCTATCTATCTATCTCTCTCTCTCTCTCTTTCTCTGTCTGTATGTCTCTCTCTCTCTACCCGGCACTCTAGCAGAAGCTACTTGTTTAAAGTGCTATGCGCAGGGCTAAACCCGGCACCATGCGTTTCGCAATCTCTCTCCTTACCACAGTTGTGTATGTTCCTGTGTGCTATGTGTGTGTGTGTGTGTGTGTGTGTGTGTTTGTGTATGTGTATATGTGTGTGTGGAAGTGTGTGTATGACAGTGTCTATGTGTATGTGTTTGCTTTTATAATGAGCTGTAAATATGTCGCCTTTCATATTATTATATTGCTTTACTTATTATATTACAGTAATTGTATATTTGTTGAGACGTTATGCTCTTTGATAATCTACTCCCTGAATCACTAGCAGTAAAATGAATAAAAAATGGATAGTCTGAATTAGCTGTTATTCTCCCCTAATCAGCAGTATTATAATATAGATATACATAATCAAATTCACATTATGTATGTGCATATAAATATAAATAAATAAATATGCCCTCTTTACCAGCACCCCAATCTACTTACCCCGACCAATCCTTGTAATTTTGGTATGAGTTAATGACCTTCTTCAACGATTTTAACCTCTCCCCGATTCTTATTCTTATTCTTTCTTTTCCCTTCTCTTCTAATTTCTTTTTTCTTCATATATGCGCGCGCGCACATACGCACGCACACACACACACACACACACACACACACACACACACACACACACACACACACACACACACACACATATATATATATATATATATATATATATATATATATATAGGTGCAGGAGTGACTGTATTGTAAGGAGCTTGCTTCCCAACCACATAGTTCAGGATTCAGTCCCAATGCGTGGACTATAAACCTCAGACCGACCAAAGCATTGTGAGTGGTTCTGGAAGACGGAAACTGAAAGGAGCCTGTCGCATATATATGCGAGTGTGTGTGTGCGTGTGCGCGCGGGTGTATGTTCCCCCTCCCATCACCATTTTCGAATCGGTGCGGGAGTGTTTACGTCCCCGTGACCTAGCGCTTCGGCAAAAACCAACCGATAGAATAAGTACCAGGCTTAAAAAATAAGTACTGGTGTCATTTCATTCGACTAATAATTCAAGACATCAGTCTTATGACTGAAATGAGTAAAATGTAAAAGATAGAAGATAAACAAACGTATATATATGTATATGTGTATATTTATATATATATGTGTATATATATATATATATATATATATAAACACACACACATCTGTTTATATGACTCGTTATATATGCGCGTGTGTGTGTGCTTCTGAGTGTATATGTATGTGTATATATGTATATATGTGTGCTTGTGCGTGCGTGTGTATGTGTGTGTTTGTGCGGGAAGAGCCGTTTTAGCGATGCGTCCTGCCCAGCTCTTCGAAACGCCGGTGTTAAAACGGGGGTAGCTGATGAAGAAGAATGTTCCCTATGTGTCTTGTGTGTTTTCTCGTCTCCGTTTTGTTTGCAATGTCCTGTACCCTGATATGCACCTATACATACAGGTGGATGTCGGTATGCACATACCTGTACGTATATATGCATATACTCATTTACTATTTGTTTATATATATATATATAT
>NC_068987.1:101916488-101917494 GCF_001194135.2 Octopus bimaculoides
GTGTATTGAAGTATGCCGAAATTCAGTCAAGTGTGAATGTGCAACGTGTAACTGTGACATTTCATAAACAGGTACAAATAGGAATATAGATTTGGACGTGGCATAAGCAGTTTATAGCGAAAGGTTGTTTGTGTCAGAGAAAAAGAACCTGGACGGCCAGCACTTTCAGAAGAGATGGTGAACCGACATCAGAAAACGCTTCCACGTGACCGGTGTCCGGCCAGCCATGACCTTTCTTTCTTGGCCTGACTGCCGACCGCCAACACCTCTTATGTCCATCTCCTATGTTTCTGCCTTTAGGCTTTCACTTCATACACGCCAGCTCAATTTGATTCGTTTTCAGTCGAAAGACATCTGTTGTTATATTCTTGTTGTTTGGGGGTAGGGGGCAGTGGGATTGAAGAATTAGAAAAAAAGTCAGAAACAAAGGGAAAGGTGCAGGGGAGATAAACAAGAGCGGAAAAGTGGGAGTTAAAGAAAGAGAGGGTCAAGAAATATGAGAAAGAGAGGAGGAGCGTGAAAAAGAAAAGAGGAATAGAGTATGAGGGGGACTAAAAGATAGAGTATGAGGGGGACTAAAAGATAGAGTAAGAGTCGTACAAAATTTAGATACTCACCTACTATAAGGTGAGCACAAGTGTGTACGTACGCCACTACATGTATTTATAAATATAAAAATGGAACATAAACGCAATAGAGGACAATAAAACAATCGGAGATATAGACAATACAAAGGCAGACGAGAAGCAACGATTAGAAGGTCAGGCAAAACAAGATGGGTCATTCGTGACCTGCTTTCCTCAATCAAGTATACTACAAGTCTTTACTGCGTAGGGCAGTTACACTTGAGACAGTTCGATCTGGTTGCCCCACAAAATGTCTAAGCTAAGCGCATTAGACTTTTTTGCAAGAAAGGTAGTGAATGTGTACGGAAACTATGTATGTATGTATGTATGTATGTATGTATGTATGTATGTATGTATATATATATATATACATATATATA
>NC_068987.1:101920403-101921083 GCF_001194135.2 Octopus bimaculoides
ATATATATATATATATATATATATATATATATAAACACATATACACAGACATATCTTATACATACTGTAGTGATCATTTGCCATCACTTTTAGTGACGCCATAATCACCAGCAACTGGAGACATCGTAAGTTAAACATACGCCATTCATTTCCTCCATTTTGTGCTAAGTTAATTGTGTTAAATGATGAAATAACAACCCCTACAACAACAACAACAACAACAACAACAACAACAACAACACCAACAACAACAACAACAACAACAACAACAGCGGTAACAACAGCGGTAACAACATGTATAACAACAGCAAGAAACCCCCCAATAATATCCGTAGCAAAGTTTCCAAGTAACTAATGAAACTGGAAACAAGTGAAAGGACATAAACAACAATAAGAGGGCAAACAACAACAACGACGACTTCAGCATGAACATTGAAAACAAGTATAACAATAATAAAGCCAATAAGACCCTTAACAATAACAGCAACAAAAATTAAAGTAATATGAGCGACAAAATGAAAACCATAAACGTGGAAGCAGAAAAATCAAAAGAACAGGAATTGGAAGGTATTATATGACATCATGAATCGTGTGAGGGGCTGGTATAAGTAACGTAGATAGGGTGGATATGTATATATGTATATATATATATATATATATATATATATATATATATATAT
>NC_068987.1:101921108-101930927 GCF_001194135.2 Octopus bimaculoides
AGATAGATAGATAGATAGATAGATAGATAGATAGATAGATAGATGTACATACACACATATACATACATACATATACATAAATATATATATATATTTGTGTATATATATATATATATATATATATATATATATATACATGTATCCATACATACATAAATATATATATGTATATGTGTGTGTGTGCGTTGTTTTAAAGGGACGGGGAAGTTCTGATTGTACCGAACATGAATTAAGGACACTCAAATAGGTCAACCCCGTGATCTTTCGGTTTTTTTAGATCCACATGTTTCCTCCAGGGGATTTAACTTTGTAATTTGTTCAAGTACATTATGGTGTTGAGTAACTATTAATTTCATACTGTTTTCGCACAGCATAGCGGTTTCGAATCATTGTTCATAACGTTCCTGTACTTAGATGCTCCGACTAAATTTGCACATTATGAAGAACATGCAATATATATTCTTATATTCTTCTAACGTCACACAAATACACATTGATACGAGTATTCACACGCAGCTACACAGAGAACGGTTTATTCGCTCGATTACATTAGTTAAACTTAGACATGAAACTGAATAAAAGAACTACGAACATGATAGTGTATCACGTTTAGGGCGGCATAAACTTATTGCATAATCACAGATTTAAGATGTAATAAAAATATTATTCCACATATAGTTAAGATGTAATAAAAATATTATTCCACATATAGTTAAGATGTAATAAAAATATTATTCCACATATACCTAGTGAAATAGATTATAATCTACTTAACGTTACGCCTTTCTCTTATCGATAATTATCGATAAGAGATAGGTGTAACTTTTGAAGAGTACTACTGTATAGAAGTATCAAATATTAGAAATAATTAGGATAGAAAAATATTTTTTGCAGTATAAGTAAAAATAAATCTCTAGCAATATTCACAAACAAGGACGTAGAGACTGGAATAGCTGTCTGGTTACATTTACATTGTTTTGGGTTCCGTGACGCTGCGTAGCATCTCAGGCAAACACTTTCGGCCGAACCAATACATTGTTAATGCATTTGAAAGGTAGAAACTTGTAGAAACTTTACTATTATATTCCATGAAAATATACAGAATTTATTTGCCATAGACGCATTACCATTACAAAGTAGACGGCCGATGGAATGGAGTACAATAACATTCTCTAATCAATATGATTAGCCACATCGACATAGGGCGGAAGAAAAAGTAAGAACTGAAATATGCATATACACCCATTCCATATGTTTTCATCTTCATGGTCGCTCTTTCAGACATACCATCATTTTCACATATAGCCTGACTTATCTATGTCACCGACACAAAAGTAGTACAACCAGTCAAGAAATCTGGTTGTAATCTTCTACAGAAAGACCTAGATGCCATATACAAATGGGCTGAGGAAAGCTACATGCAATTTTAATGCAGGTAAATTCCAAGCCCTCTGCTACTATCGAATTGGTGCTGAGAAGCTGCAACAACCATACTTTGGACCAAAATGTATAGCAATCCCAGAATCACATACAGTGCGTGATCTCGGAATTGATACAAACAACGATGCCTCATTTCACTAGGAATATCACCAAGATAGTTGCGGTGTGCAGGCAAATGGCCAGATGGATTCTGAGAACGTTCTAGAACAAGGGGTCAGGAAACTATGCTGGTTCTATGGAGGACATTTTTCCTCAGCAGTTTGGACTACTGCTCTCAACTCTGGTCACCCTACAGTATCAGATTAATTGCAGAACTTGAGGAAGCTAAGCGATGTTACATAAGGAAGATTGCATCAATGGAACAACCGAGCTACTGGAAGAGACTGAAAGAGCTTCGACTCTACTCCTTGGAGTATAGGCAGGAGCGGTGTGCAGTGATATATGTATGGGAGAGTCTGGAGGGGCTGACACCAAACTTTGGAATCGAGAACTACATCAGACCCCGAACTGGATGTCACTGCACTGTTCCCAAGTCTCCCATCTAGGTCCCAGTTATCCCATCTAGAGTGAGGAACATATACCATAATAGCTTGAGTTTCAAGGGCCCACGAGTATTTAACGCCTTGCCAAAACATCTGCAGGATCTCCATGGAGTGGGGTAGAAGATTTCAAGAAACAAGTGCAGATGAACCGATATCAAATCAGGAGACTGAAAAGAGGTCTGTAGTGTCGAAATCCCTTCTTCACCAAAACCCAGTCACACAAGATTGGGCATTGAAAAGGTGATTACACTGGCAGTACCCCAGCTTTGCTACAGCTTTAGGGCTGAAACGTGAAAAAAAGAGAATAAAATAATAAAAGAATATATTAATAAAATAATACGCACACACATACACGGATGCACACTCACACACACACATACACACACATGGAGACATTTATCCATACATCTCAAACATTTGCTTTTGTTTTCTAAAACGTCCCTCTGTTGATCTTTATTCTGTTATTTACATCTCATTCGCCCCGTCAAGCGCGACGAAACTCTGAATGAAAGAACATCTAAACAATATACCCAGGCCTTCGTCAATATATAAAGATATTATGTGTATCTTCGTAACTCATTCTAATACAAGCTATTTGATTAGCATACGATAGAATGTATGGTTTGTGTTTTTTTTATTTTCACATGCTTCATAAGCTTCTTTTCTTTTCTCCCCTATTTTGTAGATTGCTGTACATATCTTATCCATAAAAAAATAAGTTGGTTATTCTGTGTAAAAATGCGAGAATTCGTATTTAGCATCATCAATCTTTCGTTTCCTCTTTTGCTAAATTTCTTCTGCTCTTTCGTATTTCTGCTCTTCTTTTGCGTTACCACAAAGTTATGCTAGATTCTTAAATTGTTTGGGCGGTTGCATATTTCTATGACATTGCAATTATTTTTACTTTCTTATTTAGACATTCGTAATTAATTAATCAATCTTTCTATTTCTATTAATGTTGTTAAAGGGTCTGATAATTATGTATAGTTTGTTGTTCAGTTTAGTGTTAGAAAAACTCTGACGAATCGATGAAGGAGAAGGCAGTCATGAATAGAAAAATGCCCGCGGAAAAACTATCGTTGAAAAGACAGCTTCAGTTGCTGAATAACATACATCTTACTAAATTAGAAGTGCTGTCATTTCCGCATCATACACAAGAAGAGGTTACCTTAATATACAATCTACAGCGACAATTTGTTAATCTCAGGGTGTTCGTTTGACCTACTAGAAAGTGTAACCAAATATTCCCAAAGTAACGCCCTAATATCTTTTAAAGACTGTTAACCAACCTATTTATAATGTAGTAATTGAAACACTGAAAAATAAACCAAAAAAGGTGTTCAACGCTAGAAAGAACAACTTTAAATAAGTCTGGAGGATTAGATTTGACATGAGGTTGAAAAATAACAAGAAAATCTTCTATCTGAAGCCGCCCACGACGGTCTTTCTGTACCTGGAGACAGATGCTTGTCTTTTTTTTTAACTACCATCTGCCAGTATTTCTCGACCGCTTTTCTAATATCATTTATTTTCTTTCCCAGCTCATCACATTAACAGTGCAAAATTCCTGTGTCAACGTGAGCAAAAGATGGACGTTTCGCATCTGGAGATTTGTCAGCCGTTCACAGTCGTCAATTGGGAGGGCAGGAGAGCATATCAAGCTTAACATGAGTTTATGAAACACAAAGGGAATACAAAACGACGATCAACTAGTATTCGCACTTACACATACATACGTACATACATACATACATACTCGCAAACACACGCGAGCGAGCGCAAACATATGAATATTTTATCATTTACGTGTTTCAGGGAAACTATTCTGAAGGGTTTGGTGGAACAAATCAACCTGACTACTTATTTTTAGGTCAGCTATACATAGAAGTGGCTGAGTGGTAAGTAGCTTGCTTGCCAACCACATTATTCCGGGTTCAGTTCCACTAAGTGGCACCTTCGGCAAATGTCTTCTACTATAGCCTCGGGCCGACCAAAGCCTTGTGAGTGGATTTGGTAGACGGAAACTGAAAGAAGTCCTACGTATATATATATCTGTGTGTGTGTTTGCGTGTGTGTGTGTGTGTGTGTGTGTGTGTGTGCATGCTTGTACGCCTGTGTTTAACCGCCCCACCATCGGGTGATAGTGTACCATTTGTTTTCTCTATATTGCGAGCTGAAGTGAACTACTGCAGTGGTCACTAGTATCCACCAACGAGGATGGTCATAAAGAGGTCGTAACTTTACGGTTTAATAGTCTCCTGAGTGGAAGTTGTTCGGGGTTCACTCCCCTGCTTGCAATATATATCGGACGCAGATTGCGTCGAATAACCAACCAAAGGACGAGTCCTCCTACAATTAAAAATAGCAGTAACCTCGGTTCCTACGAAATTTAATTGACGACAAACATTACTTCAATACATGTATCTATCTATCTATCTATCTATCTATCTATCTATCTATCTATCTACCTACCTATTTGCCTATCTATCTATATCTCGCACTTCGTCATTGATCTGATGAACGGAAGAGCCTGCTCGTGAAATTAACGTGCAAGTGGCTGAGCACTCCTCAGACACCTTAGCGTAGTGCTCAGGGAGATTCAGCGTGACACAGAGTGTGAGAAGGCTGGCTCTTTGAAATACAGTTACTATACATTTTTGCCAGCTGAGTGGACTGGAGCAACGTGGAATAAAGTGTTGCCGGGAATTGAACTCGAAACCTTACGATCATGAGTCGAATGCCCTAAGCACTAAGCTTTGCGCCTTCACATATATACATACATACATACATATTTACAATGTCATCCTCAAAAAGACAGAACTGAAATAAACTTAGAAAATCCCTCATTATGAAATACATTCATAAACTCCAACTCAAGGAATACAGGTGGAATTTCACATCTAAACTTCTGTCAAATGTAAGCATAACAAGCCGGCTATTGTTGTTTGGAAGTGAGGGGCAAAAGTATGTATCATCATAGAGGTTAGTTGCCCAGCAGATATAAGTATCTCTTTGAAAATCAACGAAAAAGAAGATATCTATGTATAACTGCTTCGAAATCTAAAGCTTCTATATGCAGACTATGAATTCATATTCATACCAATAACAATTGGAACACTAGGTTTTGTTAGTAAATGCTTAAAGGAGAATTTGGATCAATTGAGATTTTCAGAAAGAGAAATCAACCGGCTAATTCGAACATTACAAGTGCAATCTGTGAGTGGAACAGTAAACATATGCAAGGCTTTTCTCAAGTTCCAAGTGTGAATTTGTCTGTGTTAACTATATCCCAAAGCCGCAGCGTTGTTTCTTTGTTGGAAATTGGCTTCTTCCGCAATGGAAGCTTTATGATTAATAAATAAGAGAAACATGCATACATAGATAAATACACACACACACACACACACGCACACATATATATATATATATATACATGCATGGATACATATATACACATATATATATATATATATATATATATATATGTGTGTGTGTGTGTGTGTGTGTGTGTGTATGTATGTTTATGTATGTATCCATGCATGTGTGTGTGTATGTATATATATATATATATATATATATATATATATATATATATATATATATATATACTCAACATTTTCAGTTGTTCTCATTTCACTCTTTTCTCACCACTAGATAGACAAACAAATAAACCCTTCCCTCAATATTCTCATTTATTCCTTCTTATCCATCTCTTCTTTAAAGTATCTCTGAACGTTGTCCGACTTCACATCTTTCAGTTTCTTTCTTTGAGTAATCCTTATCTATCTACCTTTGCCCATTTCTTCCTTCCTCCTACTTTTTTTCTAGTTATCTTTGCGTTTCTCTAACTTTCTCTACATTTCTCTACTTATCAATATATCTATTTACTTTTACCTCTTTCTGACAACCATATCTTCCAGCCTCTCTAATTTTAACTATTTATCGCTATCCCTCTATACCTCTATACAACCATTCCCTATCTTTCATTATTTATCTATCCCATTCTCTACATCTCTATGTTTCTTGTTATCTTTCTCTACCTTCAAGTTCTTATCTATAATTCTCCCTTTCTTTCTTTACATCCTTCTATCAATCATATCTATTGATTTCTCCACCTTGTCACATAAACACACTTCACATCATCAAGAAGTACTATTCATATTTGTCTCTCTATTTTCATCTCTTTCTATCCCAATCACTTTAACCCCTTTTAAATTACCTCTGCCGTTCTCAACCATTAACCATTTATCTCTTTCTCCTTTCTCTCTCTCTCTCTCTTCTCTATTTCTCTCTCGTTTTTGTTTTCTCTATTTATAGCTGTTTATCTCTCCCTTGACGCATAAACTTCCCCACTCTTCCAGTTGAAGTTTTCTCTTTCACTATCCTCCAATCTTAATCCTTTCAACTACTTCTAATTCCCCAAGCTTTTCTCTCACTCACTGTCTATATACCTCTATCTTTGTCACTCAATCTCGCTCTCTAACTCTCCCCCTGTATCTAACATTCTCACTTACTCTCTATCTCACTCCCACACTTTCTTTCCTTCTCTCTCTTTCCCCCTCTCTCTCCCCTCTCTCTGTGGTTCATTGTCTTTATCATTCACCTCCTTAACAACACGTAAACTGAAATTAAGGTCAAACTATCTCAAGTATAAATGACATCATCTTTATCGCTTTTGTCATTTTGGCTTTTAGCAATTGAACGGTAAATCCCACATTCCAATCATGTCTTTGACAAAGATTTGGTCACGGATTAAGTAGGATTAAAACACCGGCCAGCCGACGGACGTGAAACTGTAAAGTACCAATTACTTTTACCTCCAAAGAATCTTATCTCGTGTGCTGGGATTTCTTATTCTTCCACAGATAAACTACACATTTACAAACATCTCATCTACATAGCAAATTAGCATAGAAAGATTTTGCATAGAAATCCCAAAAGTTGTAAGTTAACTTGAGGGTTTGTGGTCAGTTTAATTCTGTGTGTTTTATTGTAGTGTCTAAGTAATTTGGTAATGAGATAATGAAATGTCGCCAGACGGTTTGTAGCCTTTGTATTTGTTATATCGTTGAACTGACCCTCAAAATGAATCAATGGGTGTGTGAAATGTGATTGTATGTCACAAGTTCTATGTTTATATTGTTATGTATAAAAAAACAAGAAATTTGATTTCTGTTATTGCCTTAGCTAATGGAGTAAACACCCATGAGAAATTTTCGGGGCTCATAGACTAGTGAACAGAAAAGAAGAAAGTTAAACTCAAACAGGATACCTGGCCTGAATACTTATAACAAAGAGGACCCAGTTAAAGATACTATAGGCTAGCTAAAGGGCTATAGAGCTGCCGGCATTATTGTAACATTATTTCACTGTTTCCACTGAAGAAATTTTATACAAAATTTTTTAGTCCATTCGAAGAGTGATAATTTGTAGTTTTTGTTTGTAATTAGTTGTCGAATTTCACATTCGGATTGGACATGAAACCCAAGAGATATAAAGAGAACTCCTGAATATAACATCACTGAACCAGAGTATAATACGGGTATTTTTATTTATGAACTTTTTAGAAATCTAGCATCATTCGGTTTCATCACATTAAATCTCCCTTAATTCACACATGATACTTCTCTTTAAAGAAAAAAGAATAGAATGAAATATTAAATAATTTTGTGTTAGATACCCTATACAAGTTTGCTAAATGTTGATTTGGAGCCAAACAACAATAAAAATCATAACGTGCTGTCTTATTTGGTAAGTTTTGGAACCAAAAAAATTGTTATAGATGTTATAGATTACATTTGTGATAGATTAGTGTCCAATGCACTACTGCTTCAACACATGAACGATAATAACATTCAGCTTCTTTATTACCCTTACAATAATCATTTCTCATATCCTTCCTTTGTAGAACCGAATTCATCTGTATATCCCTTTTACTTTTCCGTTTTAGATTTAGGACTTTATCTCCACTGAGCATTTTCTGCTGGTCTCAACGTAACAAATACTACGACACAAAAACTGGCCTTTTATATCTGGGCCAGACAATACATTCTCTCCCAAGAACTATTAAATCGAAGAAAAATTTAAGCGAGACATACAGTGGAACACTGTTCTGCATCATGTTTCAGCCATGCTCATGTTTCTACCGTTACTGATATTCTAGAACGTGCTAGACTGCTGGCAAGAAGTCGATCACCAATTTCAGTTCCAAAGATATGAGACAGAAATTAAAGTGCGATTTCTTGAACGCCTCGGTTCCTAAACTCCATTAACCCTTCAGAAATCTCATTCTCCTATCAGTCATATTCTCTTCTTCACCCAACCACACAGTAACCACTTACAAACATTTCCTGTTCACGTTTCTTCTGGCAGCTGTGAAATTGCACTTGTACAAGTTCTTTACGAACCGTGTCTACTTCGCTTGACTTGGAGACCTCGCTTACAGTCTATCTCTTTTCACAATCATCAACCGCACTACCGTCAAATACGTCGACCACAGAAGTTCATGTGAAATATCGGTCACGTCGATCTCACAAACCGTTCAAAACAGAAAAGAGAATAGACACTATTGTTCTTGTCCTTCCTGGTAGTAGATATTAAAAAAATGGTGATGTCAAATTTCTATATTAAATGTTACTTTAAATACGAATATGAGAATATAAATCATATTTCGCAAGTCTATATATTAACACAGAGTTACCTGGAATAGAATGTGGAATTATGCAAGTTATTCACCCAAATAGAGAATTGAACCAAATTAAGATATATTATAGATATGTTATAGATTGGAAAAACTTATTGTTACTAAAATATCTCTATCTGCGAGAGTGGGCTGAAAAGTTCATATGCTGACTATGAAGGAATGATGTTTGAGCTGTGAAATCTTGCAGACATTAATTTCAACTAACTTTATTAATTACTGCGTACTTTTTTTTTTCAGTTAAAGGATATATGACAGTTCAAATAAGCAGAACTGATATCTGACTTCAAATGTAACAAGTAGCGACTTCTCTTGACAACAGACAGAACTTAACAACGTGCTTGTTATCTAGCACCTACAGAAAACAAAGAGTTTAGCCTTTTCCCCCCGAGGACATATTCATGCTGCCGTGCTTACTACATTAGAGGATGACGCTCCAGGGATGACGCTCCAGTTTCATCAGTTCTGCCACATGTTTTAAATCGCTCCACACTCTTGTATCGTGTACTAGTATAACACCATCTGACATACACACATGACACACTCATATATACACCACCAAACTAATATGCAGGAAAATAAACATACGGGAAGATAAAAATGCACACGAAATAGCAACTTTTATTGCTCAGACATACTCTCATAGTTTAAACACATACGCCCATACGCACATAGACAAATTATATGCACTTCATACATTTCGACGACACCTCAATAAGCAGAACTCTTGCATCACACTCAACTCTAAAACCAATCACAAAAAGAAAAGTCACACGCGCGCGCCCGCACACACACAAGATATAGAGCCATACACACTATACCCACTTCTGTGCATAAGAAAAATCCACAATGCCGCAGCCACATTCACAATAATATAACAGTAGCGTAGAATAGAGATGCACTCACCGCATTGATTTAATTACATACTCACGGTGGTGCTCCAGCATGACCGCAACTGCACAGCTGAAACAAATAAAAAAAATTAAAGAATATACACAAGCACTTACATAGCCTTGAATGACATGAATCTCTGGTGATAGACGAACCTAATCACACAGTTAGACACACATACGCACACACACACACACACACACACAAGTACACACACACACACACACACACACACACACACACACA
>NC_068987.1:101931395-101934392 GCF_001194135.2 Octopus bimaculoides
TCTCTCTCTCTCTCTCTCTCTCTCTCTCTCTATCTATCTATCTATCTCTCTCTTTTACTTTTGTGAAGGCTCGGTATGTGAGTAGTAGCAGATCAGAAAAAATATTTAATATGAAGGATGTGGGTCCTAGATTTTGGTCGTTTAAGCAGCAGTAGAAAACACAGGGATACGAGACAGCACCAGAAAAACAGGATAAACCAAATGTGATAAGAGTCATCAATCTAACTCACAAAGAACTAACACCAAACCAAATCTTGAAGCATACACTTCCAAGGGTTCAAGTTTACACTCACCCAACAACGCTCCAGCTACATCGAAATGAAGGAAGACGTTGCGGAATTCTGTAGAAAATTAGGACTTGCCGAGGGTCTATATGACAAATACAACGAAGACAAACCGCTAGTCCGAAATAGAAGTAATTACACCCCTTCAAAGGGTAAGAATAAAATTCTTGATCATTTCTGTGAATACATCACGAATTACCCATATCAACATATAAACAAACAAAAACACAAGCAAAACACAAAAACTTCAGCAAAAGAGAATGAGCTGAGCTGAACAACTGAAAGGATGATTAACCAATAACAATCAAAGAGGTTGAGAAAGGTAGTGCAGTTGTCTTAATGGACGTGGTATACCATATAACTCTAGTACTATCCATATTAGACGACACAACATATTATGAAAAGGTCCAACAGAAAAAATATAATTTGTAGAAAATATTGAGAAACCTAAAAACTATGTTAAGCCTATACATAGAAGGGCCCACTGACTGACAAGGAATATGATTATATGACTAACTTCAGATGTAAATCCAGTCAATTCTATGGTATTTCTAAGATGCACAAAAGTGAGAAGATGATGTCTTCAGCTAACTGGATCCGAATCCACCAAAGGAAGGTATGTCGGAAGAAAGTAATTTAACAACGCGGGTTGATGAACCGTAAGACGTGTGGCCAGAACCTCCTGGAAAATAACCATAGCGAGGGATATTTCACAGTTGAATTAGAACAGTCACAAACAGTGAAAGAAGACATGCACCCAACACCAGAACTGAAGACACCTCCGAAAGGGGGTGGCCCCGCCACGTCAAAACGGTAGAGGAGTAGGGGCCGAAATCGGACGTGGTTCCTCCTGATGATGTCTTGAGCTAACTGGATCCTATAAAGGAGCTGTTGTGGTAGCAGACCACGAAACATGGTTGAAATTCCCCATAACGCATGCAAGAAAGCCACATACATAATAATCAAGGTACCTACTAATAATGACTTCAAATGTAGATTTGCTCAATCACCTCCTTGAAACAATAAATAAAACACCCTTCTAGTATCCTTCGATGTAGTCAACCTCTATTCTAATATCCGTCACAGCCTAGGAATAGAGGCAATTCAATTCTGGCAAGAGAATTACTCCAATGAACTCGCACAACACATCAAAATACAATTCGTAACAGAAGGGCTAAAATTCATCTTGGAAAATAACTTCCTCGTCTTCAAAGACAACTTCTATCGGCAAAACTCGGGGTACTGCGTTGAATACGAAAACGACCCCTTCCTTTGCTCACCGAGTCATGGGATATCTAGAAATCTCTCTTTATCGTAAGGTACTAGAAAAATACGGCAGCCCACTCTCCCTCTACATAGAAAATAACTGCTTCGTTCTTTAGCATGAATGCATATAGAGGCTTAAAGAATTCCAAGCACTTATAAAAGGACTTGACATAAACACTCCATTTACGATGGAATATAGCCATTAACAACTTCCTTTCCTCGAAATCCTCATTAAGAAATCTAACAACGAAACAGAAACAAATATATACTATAAGCCCACGGACTCCAAGCAATATCTACCGTTCAACTCATGCCACCCCAGACACACTAAAATGAATATCCCTTTCAACCTAGCAAAAATGATTTGTACTATAGTTTCTAATACAAGCACCAGGGCCATACGACTACAGAAAATAGAGGATACACTCATCACCAGGAACTACCCACCATCACTAATTGATATAGGCTTTCAACGTGCCCTACAACTCAACATCCCAAACTAAAGGATTTAAACAAGTGCCCGTACATCTCCACACACAACCCCTTTAACAACTCCTTCGACACCATCTTCCAGAACATTCCTCTACTAGAAAGGGACTACAGAATGAATCTAATTCAGACCATCATAAAGAGCAAAATACAGTCCAAATCAATGAAAATTCTCCTAACACAAGCCAAAGTACATTCAGCAACAACACTGAGATGTCAGTAAAAAAAATGCAGAAGACCTAACTGTGGTATATGCGTCAACCTAATTGAGGGATCGGAATTCTCCTTCAAACAGGGTCAACGTTTTACAATGAAAAACAACTTCACATGTGCTTCAGAAAACCTAACATATGTATTAACTTGCTCTGGGTGTCGTGAGCAATACATAGGCCAAACTAAAAACAGTCTACACCAAAGGATGACCCTATATAGATCCCAGGTTAAAATTCGGGAATACAGAAAAATAACATTTAGCGAACACATCGACATTTGCGCCACTAAGGAACAACCTAACTTCAGAATGTTTCCCCTCTTTAAATTCAGGGACGATGCAACCTATAATCAGTGCATTAGCAAATAGTCATATTTTCTCGCAAGATATAAACCCATTTTGAATGCTTCCACCGCAAATTACACTACTAAAGGGGCCTTAGAATAATACTCACATAAATATTAAAAATGATATATTCAGAACAGTCATTACCCATGAATTTATTCAAACAAATTCTAATCACTACTACAATAATCACAAAGTTCACTTTTAGGTCCCTTGACCATTTAAGAAGACTCTGGCAACAGCCTACTAGTGTCATACCACTCCCATCATTTCCTTCTTTTTTCTTCCTCTCCGCCTCCTCCTCCTCCTCCCCGTCCTCCTCCTCCTCCTCCTCCTCCTCCTCGTTCTTCTTCTTCTTCTTCTTCTTCTTCTTCTTCTTCTTCTTCTTCTTCTTCTTCTTCT
>NC_068987.1:101935575-101936736 GCF_001194135.2 Octopus bimaculoides
ATATATATATATATATATATATATATATACTTATATGTGTGTACATGCATACACACACACGCTCTCTCTCTCTCTCACACACACATGAAACACACGTGCACTGGTTCAGAGAGCGTGACAGAGGGAATGAAAGGAAGTAAAAGTGAGTGAAGCAGGGAAAAAATCTAGAGACAACATGTTTCATAGTAACAGTTTATGCATGTATATACGTATGTATGTGTGCATGTATGTATGTATATATGTATGTATGTATGTATATGTGCGTGTGTATGTATATATGCGTGTATGTGTGTATGTATATATGTATGTATATATGTATGCATATATGTGTGTGAATGCATGTATGTGCGTATGTATATATTTATCTATCTATCTATCTATGCATCTGTCTATCTATCTGTCTATGCATCTGTCTATCTATTTATCTATCTATCTATCTATCTGTATATCTATTTATCTCTCTCACTATTTCTCTCTCTCTCTCTCTCTCTGTCTCTCTCTCTCTCTCTCTCTCTATCTATCTATCTATCTATCCATCTATCTAGCTAACTAAATATCTGTCTATCTATCTATTCTACCTATTTAAGTATCTAGCCAGACACTGAAAACATAAAAATATTTTGACACCGATTTTATCATCCAGATTATATTTTAAGGATCCTAACTTGATGAACACGTGTTTTGGACACATTGTTATCCGGGTATATTGCAGGAAGCTGGGGAGAGTAAAGCAACTATATCGAAGAAGATGAAAGGGTGTGTGGGTATGAGTTTTTGTTACTCAGAGAACGGATTGTAAATGAGAATTAGGAAGATATGTGATATTATGAATGCAATGCCTGACTAGGAAGATATGTCTAGATGATGGATGGTTTGCGACGAATGGGATACTGCGCGATATGGTATTTGAAAGAGTGAACGAGCATGAAAGCATGATTGCGAAATTATCTGAGTAAAATTGGATAAATGGCTAAGCCAAATGAAAGGTGCTACACTCACAGATAGACAATCAGAACGCTAGAGAAGGGTGAGACAGATATACAGTGATGCATGTGGTTGGGTATATTAAAAAAAATATAGGCGCACACACGCGCACACACATACAAACATATATCTGCGTGTCAGCCTGTCTGTATGCATATATATATATATATATATATA
>NC_068987.1:101937094-101937668 GCF_001194135.2 Octopus bimaculoides
TATATATATATATATATATATATGCACATATATACATACGTATATGTACATACTTACATCTATACGTATATATATATATATGCATATTTGGGTGGGCATAGGACGTCACGAAACGTGTACAACAAAAAAATACAGAGTACGAGTACATGGAATATGAACTATGTTTTCGAGCAACGAAAGACACAAATGGCAAACAAGACCATCAGCATAAAGGGCGACCCTTCAGCAGTTATTGGCTGTTTTTCCTACTCAATAATAATAATCATAATATATACGAAAAGTAATTTCTGTGTTTCAGTGTGTCACATTTTGACACCTCTCTCACTATTCGTTAACACTCCTACTAATGCTCATGCTGGAGTGAGGGTAATAGTAGGCATAGAGACGGTGAGGGCGATGGTGAAGACAGACAGAGAGTGAGAGAGAGAAAGAGGGAAAAGAAATTTATTGAGAGTTAACGAGGTTTTTGTTAAATGTAGTAGTATTGATGGTGGCACTGGGAGTAATAATAAGAGAGAGAGAGAAAGAGTGGGTATATATATATATATATATATATATATATATATATATATAT
>NC_068987.1:101937681-101940109 GCF_001194135.2 Octopus bimaculoides
TGTGTGTGTGTGTGTGTGTGTGTGTGTGTGTGTGTGTGTGTGTGTGTGTGTGTGTGTGTGTACACACAAACATGGAATGCGCGTAGTTTAGTGGTTTCTGTGTTACACTCACGATCACGATGGCTACTTCATCGGTTCGATTCCGGTAACGAGTAGCGCGTTGATTTCTTCAGCAAAACACTGCAGTTGACGTTGCTCTGCGATGGTTTCGACCCTGGTGCACCTGTACAGATTACGCTGGTTTGACAGACGGAATCATTTATTGTACACCACATAATATATTTGATCTCTTTAAACAAATCATTTGTGCAGGTCGTTCCGCAAGAGCTGAATGCGCATACGTCGTCTTCGACGGGAGAGTCCATTGTGTGTGTATATATATATATGTGTGTGTGTGTGCGTGTGCGTGTGTATGTGTGTATTATACATACATATACATATATTTTATGTATATACACGTATGTGCATGTTGGTGTTCACATGCATATGTGTGTGCATATGCATGTTTGTGTGAGTGCGCGGCTGTGTGTATGTGTGTTTCCTATAGACAATTTACTATATTTTAGCCTGTGTAGAAATTCCTGCGAATTCAACTTTGCTTTTTATATCTTCGGGGTTTCTAAAATAAGAATCAGATGAATAGTGGGGTCCATGTAATCGACTAGCCATATCCCCAAATCCCCATAAATTTTCAGCCCTTGTGCCTATCACCGAAAGAGTTATTTATTCGATTTTCTTGCACCTCGGACATAATTTTTTTTCAGGATGATGTAGTTTTTTAGGTATTCTATATATTCTTTACTCTTTTACAGCATCGGTTGTCAAGCGATGTTGGGGAACAAACACACACACACACACACACACACACACACACACACACACACACACACACACACACACACACACACACACACATATACATATATAAGACGGGCTTCTTTCAGTTTCCGCCTACCAAATCCACTCACAAGGCTTTGATCGGCCCGAGGCTATAGTAGAAGACACTTGCCCAAAGTTCCACGAACTGGGACTTAATCCGGAACCATGTGGTTGGTAAGCAAGCTACTTACCACACAGCCACTCCTACACCTAATATGAAAGTAACTCATTCTCTTTGTACTAAAACAATTGTTTAACTTTTGCTTTCATATGTGGAATTTCAACGAAATTTTAAATAACATTGAAATACATTTCAGTATAGTCAATGTCGTGGTGTAGTTTCATAGTTATCAGGTCCCATTACATTTCGGGCTATATGACATCTGCAGTGCTGTTAGTGTTTCTTTAACACGCGTGTTTTGTCTTCAATTTGAGACTCCTTCTCATAAACATACACGTGTGTATTTTTGAACGCGTGTGGCCCTGAGAACTATTACACTGAAGGAAATAATCACTTAGATTTTAAATCGTGGTGTCATGAGGAGTTTGAGTTTTAAATTTAAGAGTAACGAAGAAGTTCCATAGAATTTAATACTCAGTACAAACAATCTAAATATTATCATTTATCGTAATCTTGTAAAGCGCAATTTCAATCTTGTTTGGGATCATAAAAATGACAACTACAGGCAAATTTCTTACACTAAATTAAATATTTTACGAGGTAGTTTAGTGTAAATATTCAAGGAATTTATTCTTACTTGTTTTTCTTCACAGTGAATAGTCCATCAAACAAAACAGAGGAGAGAAGAAAAAAATCCTCATAGACACTAGCTACATTCAGAAAAATTCTTCGTTACGCAAAGTTCATAAAAAGTTGAATAAATCTAGAATGATTACGCAAATTACAAACGTACTTCGTCATCATAAAATAACCAATGAAGAAGGAGATAAATGACAACCAATCAGTGAGCTCAAGATAAAAGTAATTACAAGACAGAAGCGTTAGACTATATTCGCAACAAGAAATATAAACTCTCCACGAAACTATGTTGAAAAAGACGCGAGACACACAATGCAGTTACAATAAACCATATAGTGAACAATATAATGAGCGCTGCTATTGCTTATTCGACAGAAGCCGTTCAAATTTGGTATACATACTTTAACACACACACACACACACACACACACACACACACAAATGTAACAACCATGTATGCATATAAGCAAACTTACATTTATATTTTTAGAAGCGACGAGCGTGTATCGTATGATGAAGACTAGAATGTGGTATTTTGAACGCAGTAACGCCGTTAAAACAACAGTAAGTTTGGATACCATCAATAGCCACAGCAGTCGAACCCACATCCCCAAGGCATTGGCTGAGTGCTTTACGATTAAGCTAAACTGCCCACTGACAACAATTCCGCTGACCTTAAGTGCTAATATAATATATATGTAAATAAATTTATTTAAAAACAATTACAAGATTTTCAAATCCAGGTGCATTTTCAACAACGAATTTTCATATATTTATATATGTATGTAT
>NC_068987.1:101940291-101942427 GCF_001194135.2 Octopus bimaculoides
GAAGGGGATGTTTCTATGTGGCCTGCTTGTTTGTTGCACCTTGTTTACCATTTTTGTCCTTGTTCTTTTGTCACGTCATGTACCCAGTTATGTATCTATATGTACATGAGAGATTCCTAATGCTAATCTGATCACTTTTATGTGCATGTGTGTATATATGTGTTGGCGTGTGTGAGCGTGTGTGTTTATATGCCCATGTATGTATATGTATGCGTGTGTGCGCACGTGTGTGTGTGTGCTTGTGTGTGTTTGTATGAGCGTGCGTGTTTGTGAGTTTGTGTGTGAGGTTGTGTTATGTGGAGATATATGTCCGTACCTGTATGCGGCCACCTGTGTGTGCGTGTGTATGCGCACGTGTGTGTATGTGTAGGAAGTATATGTGCTTTCATGTGTGCGCGCGGGTGAGTGTATGTTTGCGTGTGTGTGTATATGTACATGTGTGTATATCTGTACACGTGTGTATATGTGTACATGTTTGTATATGTACATATGTGCATGTGTATGTGTGCATGTATGTGTGTGTGTATACAGAAAAAAGTAAAATATAATAAAATAAGATCGATAAATTAAGTGGGGAAGGGGAAAGGGCATAAGATGTAAAAAATTACAAAAATTAAGATACAAGATAAAAAATAAAAATAAAATAATAAAAATTAAAAGGATAAAACAGATATTAATACATAAAAAATGCAATTTAAATGTTAAACAGTTCGATGGAAAGAGAACGATAAAAATCGAGAATAGGTTAACAGTGTAAATAAGTATGTATTTATAACAGAGGGTAAAATAAGATAAACTAAAATAAAATAGAATAAGAAATAAAAGAGTTGCTTTTTTAAGGAGTTTCTAGAGACAGTCGTTAAGAGGGGGGTTGAGTCCGAATGGAAATTGTGTTTGTAGACTGACAATGTAACGCTGTTCCAGGCGGAGTCGCTAGAGTGTGGATCCGTGGTGCAGGGCTAGTCCAAAGAGTGGTTGGCCAAGCGGAAATGACGAGCAATGCAGACACACGCACATGCACACACACACACACACACACACACACACATGTTTATATATAAGAAGTGCATATATATATATATGTGTGTGTGTATGTATATATGTTGTTGTTGTTGTTGGCCCTCCGTCGCTTACGACGTCGAGGGTTCCAGTTGATCCGATCAATGGAACAGCCTGCTCATGAAATTAATGTACAAGTGTCTGAGCACTCCACAGACACGTGTACCCTTAACGTAGTTCTCGTGGATATTCAGCGTGACAGTGTGACAAGGCTGACCCTTTGAATTACAGGTACAACAGAACCAGGAAGAAAGAGTGAGAGAAAGTTGTGGTGAAAGAGTACAGCAGGCTTCGCCACCATCCCCTGCTGGAGCCTCGCGATCCTATGACCGCGAGTGCACAGCTCTCTAACCACTGGGCCATTGCGCCTCCACATATTTAAGTTTGAAGATAGATATACAGACATTTCACAGAAACGGTTAGGTGAGTTATTAAGTTATACAGTATCATTCCATATGTAGTCTCGCATAGACAATATGAAGCAACAAACAGTATGTTATGTATCGTATTGCGTTAGCACGTACACTTAAGGATCTATACAGAGATGTGCAAATAATATTTGCAAATAATAATTATGTGTGCGTGAGTCCGTGTGTGTGTGTGTGTGTGTGTGTGTGTGTGTGTGTATGTGAGAGACAGTGGGTGGGTGTGTATGTGTGAGAGACATAGTGTGTGTGTTTGCGTGCTTGGAAGTTCATCTTATTTTACCGTCTGTGCATATGCCTCCTTGTGTGTAGGTATGCGTATACACTTGCGCGCGACTTTTCAAATTCGCGTTGTTGGCAATTTGTTTGAGATCATATTTGGTGACTGTGTGTGGCATAAGCTTTGTGAAGGATTAGTGAGCACTTATATATCATAACATAAAATGTAATATATATGTAGACTGACATTGTTATTGGACCTTTTGTTAATTGCAGTATTTAACAGAATGGGATACATACGAAAAATAATTACGTATGATATATGTATGCAGACACAGGAGCACACACAAACACTCGTATACATACATGTATGTATGTATGTATGTATGTATGTATGTATGTATGTGTATATATATATATATATATATATATA
>NC_068987.1:101942590-101943752 GCF_001194135.2 Octopus bimaculoides
ATATATATATATATATAATATATATGAGTATATGCTTATATACGTACATGTATGTACATATCTACATCTACACGTATATATAGATGCATATCTGGGTACAGGACGTTGCAAAAAAAACGTGGACAAAATGATAAACGGAGTACAGAAAACACACAGGCCACATAGAGGACATTTCCTTCATCAGCTACCACCATTCTAAAACTAAGCATTTCGAAGAGTTAGGGCAGGTCGCATTGTTAGAATCGCTCTTCCCACGGACCACAAATTAAGTATAAATTAAATTTGTAACGCGGAGGAATGTAGTGGCGGACAGAAAACAAGACAGGAATACGAAACAGCGAAATTAAACAAGAAAGGCTGTTCGGCCAGACGTGAAAAAAATTGTGTATAGTGAACGCTGTGAAGCAACAAACTGGAAGGAAGAGAGACGAAGAACGTTCGTGCGAGCTTGGCGACAGCTAAGATATGAAAGAAAGAGAAGTAGCCGGACACGTGACCAGCGAAGGGTAAGGAGAAAGAGTGCTGGAGGGAGATGGGTGTCAATCTGAAGACAGTGCAATATGAGGACGTGTATGCGAGAGTGATTAAAATTAAACATCTAGTAAACATCTTGGTGTTTGAAACGATCGCTAGTGATGGCGACGTTATGCCTCCATTCATCTTCCTGCACGGTCTCAGACTCAACACGGAAGACATTATGCCTGGCAATAGAACCCCGCAAGATGCCACATGAGCAGGAGAACCCATGAATTAGTTGTGAGACGAGTTCTGCGACTACACGACCCCTAACAGCTGGCCTCCTAACTCCTCAGACTGCAAAACTCTGGATTATTATGTGTGGGGTTCAGTTGAGCGAAAGATCGAGAAAACTCCTTGTAACACGAAAGATGACAGAAAGCAAGGATTATGGCAGCATTCACCAACTAAAACAAGAAGACCGTCCACCAAAGCTATATATATGTGTGTGTGTGTGTATGTGTGTGTGTGTGTGTGTGTGTGTCTGTGTATACGTATATATATATATATATGTGTGTGTGTGTGTGTGTGTGTGTGTGTATGTGTGTGTGTGTGTGTGTGTGTGTGTATGTGTTTTTATATTATTAATAAATTCATAAACTCATCAATAATGTACTCAGGAAATCAATATTTAATATTTTGTAAG
>NC_068987.1:101943971-101946922 GCF_001194135.2 Octopus bimaculoides
ATAATAGTATTTTAGAAGCATAAAGCTTATAAGCGAACACCGTGCAATAATGTGGTCAATAAGTCCTGGATGGTCTTATTAGGTTTTTTTCCGTGTGCGTGGGACTCGATCCCACATCACTTCGTTTTCGCGACATGTGTGCTAAGCATTTACACCAACGTATCACAACCCATCGCATATATGTGTGTGTGTGTGTGTGTGTGTGTGTGTGTGTGTGTGTGTGTGTGTGTGTGTGTACTTGCGTATCTATCTATCTATGCATCTAACTAGCCTATTATATATATTCATACGCACATACATATTTATATTTATACATATATACGTGCATGCATAAATATACACATATCTGAATAAATATACACGCACACACACACACACACACACACACACACACACACACACACACACACACATATATATATATATATATATATGTATTTATATATATATATATATATATGTATATATATATATGTATATATATGTATTATATATCTCAATACACGTAAATGCATACATGGAAAACAAATACATACGTATACATGTGCGCATAAATATATGAAAATATATATGAAAGTATTGCTGTGCTTATGTATGCGTGTGTGTGGGTGTGTGTGTAGGTCTAGTGCATCTGTTCGTCTGTGTTCTTCTCTGTTCCCGCGCACACGCACACGCACACACTTTCTCTTTCTCTGTCCTCACACACACATACACACACACACACACACATACACACACACACACATACATATATATTTTCAAGTGATTTCCTGTCGCCATCTGGCCATAGTAATATTCATTACTCCACTGTGATTCATAGACCTCAAGTCTTTCAATATCCTGTTTTGACTGATGCCAAGCTGCAAACCTGGTTACAATAATTCTTCTCTAATACAAAGACAAACAAATTTGTGATGATATTTCCATCTAACCAAACTTTGGCGCTGCTCACCTGTCCGTATCGCCATTTTCTTGGTGAGCAGTGAGAAAATGCATCGCAGTGTTTGCTCCGGACAACTAGTTAACATTTATTATGTATCCAATAGGTTGCGGTGGTTGACGAGTTGTTTCAACGGCAGATGGAGGTGAAAGATGGGATCAGAATTTTCTTAGAGAAAATAGAGAGGAAGACAGAGAAAGACATAAACAGACAGGCATTCAGACAGACTGACGGAGGGACAGACAGAAAGACAGAGACTATGTGTGCTCGACACGAAGCTATGGCTAATCATTAATAATATGTTTGCTTCATAACTATCCGGGGTTGTGTTCGGTCCTTTGTCAAGTATTAAGAAAAATGTGGTCAAAAATTGAAGAAACCCTTCGTAGGATCCTTTCTTTTTCCGGGATCTTCATTTCATTCCATCAGAGACAGGAGGAACCTTCTCCCATAATCATTAGTAGCTGTTCAGAAAGATCACTCTATATGAGGTATTACTTATTCTCATCCTCCAACAAGACCGATGTACGTCTTCCTCTGATTAATCTACAAGAAGAAAAGAAAACGAGACGGAAAGATTTTTAGTAAAAATTTTGTCTATAGAAAAGTAATGGGGAAGGAAAGGTGTGCGCAGAGTGAATTATGAGGAGAATGTGACGTTGAGTGTGAACTTTGGATGTAAGCCAAATTGGGTAAATAATTTGCTAAAACCTCATAAAAGCACACACAATCACAAACAAACCCATCAAACAGATACACGCCCATACACCCACATACATCTGTATATATGTATGCATATATGTGAGTACATATACTTATATATATATATGTATGTATATATATATACTTCTCAATCTCTACATATACACAAACACACATACATACATACATACATACATACATACATTAGAGGAGACTGAAAGAGAGAAAGAGAGAGAGAGAGAGAGAATGGCAAAAAGAAGTAAACTTCTGTGGGAGGGCCGTTGATAGCGAAAAAGGATGAGAATAATTACATAAACATAAATAGTAATTTTTTTGTGAAATTCATTCATAATTTATTGAAATAATTACTCCTCTTTGAGCTACACATCAAATGCCACCGTGCAATTAAGCTTTTTTGTAAGAAAACAAAAATGAGAAGATTTATTTCATTTGATTTAAAAATTTCTTTTCAGGTGCAATTCATTAAGAATTTCGAAATATGTAAATTTATCCGACCAGGTACTTTGAATCATTGCTCTCACGTGACAGTTCATGGAAGGTAATTGCTTTTCTTTATGAATTATTTTTGTACACGCAGAAAAGCCCCAAACCCTACATTTACTTGTCCTACAGGTTTCAGAAATCTCTCTTTCGCTAATGAATTGTAATGTGAGCGAAATAAGCTCAGAACTTGAACTATGTTCAAGAAATTTAGTTGTTATGCAAATCTTTCATACATTAAATAGCAGGTTAACTTGGAACATTGAAATATGTAACGAAATGTTAGTAATAAATGTTTATATATTATCGCAAAAGCACACACACACACACACACACACACACACAAACACATATTAAAGCAGAAGCAAAAAATTACAGGCTTATCTCTCTGACTTCACTGGTCAGTAAAGTCAAGGAACGCATTGTCAGAACGTAGCTGATCACGTTCCTGGAAGATTATAACTTGCCCACAAATACACAATATGGCTTCCGTAATGGGGAGCTGCCTTACACAGCTACTACATTACGAATAGGTACTGAAATAGTACAAACATTCAAATGTGGATGCGATATATATATATAGTATTAGGGAAAAGAACCAAGGTTTATGAACTCATCGATAAGTTCATAAACATTGGTTCTTTTCCCTAATACTATATATTTATATATATTTTATACTGTGAAGCCTAATTTAATTATAATTTTTAATAAATTGATTTCAATTGAGTTTTTACCTGTAATTTTGGGTTTTATCCCTAATATTATTATTATTATAATATATATATATATATATATATATATATATATA
>NC_068987.1:101948535-101953522 GCF_001194135.2 Octopus bimaculoides
TATATACATATATATATATAGGTAGATAGATAAATAGATAGATAGATGGATAGATAGATAGATAGGGAAATAGTTTAGCATACACATATACAAAGCTACCCATCTATCTATCAATCGATCGATTTATTTTTATGCATAAATACATATATACATACACACACACACACACACACACACACATTTTTATGTATATTTATATAATAAAGGATAAAATCATTCATGATCGTATCAGGTGATCAGCACGAAAGCAACAACTTTATACGTAAATTTTCTAAATATATTATTAATAATTATATAGATAGTTATAATAAGAGATCGGAAACAAGCCTCTCCACGTGCAGAAAATAAACGCCAAATGACGCTAAAACCACCTTAAAAAACACCTGAAACACAGGTTGTAGGCGAGCAAAGATAATAAATCAAACTTTTGATAAATCATGTATAAGATCTAATTTCAGGCTTAAAGTAATAAAGACTTACTGCCATCACTAGCACAAATATTCCAGAGTGTAAATGTGCGAGTATCTACATATACCCACACGACTAGCGACGTCGTACAGTAATATATATCCACACTTTCTCGTCTACAACGTTTTTGGAGTATTTTAAGGTGCTTATAGCGTTATTTGGCATCTATTTTCAGCGCGTGGAGTGGCTTGTTTCCGATCCCTTCTTATAATTATGTGTATAATTATTAATATAATACACACACACACACACACACACACACACATATATATATATATATATATACATATATACACGGGCGAATGCACACACGGGTGTGCGTCTATTTAATCTTCATGTATATATAATGCCTATCTATATTTATCTATCAATATCTCTCTCCATCTCTCCCTCTCTCTCCCCCCCCTCTCTCTCTCTCTCTTTGTATATATATATATATATATATATATATATTTAGATGCGTGTGCGTTTGTCTTTGTGCTAGTCTTGTGGGGAGTCTTTGCATGTATATTAATGGAAGCAAGTACGCAGATATATAAACATACATACATACATACATACATGCATACATACATGTACACACATCCAGCCGTCCTATAAGTAGGAAGATTGGCCACTATATTAATTGATGAAGTAGTTTCATATATCTGAATTTCAATGGCTGACGTCTTTCACTCACTGACTGCAAAGAATCAGTCAAAGACACAATTGTGTCTAAATTACGACCGATTCTAATATATGTCCCTCTCTGACCGCTTGCCATTAGATCATGCATACGCACGCGTTTTATTATGCGTGTATATGCGTGTTTATAACGATCAAGTATATCTTCGTATATATGTTTGTGTGCACGTTTGCGTATGTATATGAATCTCTTTCTTGTCATGCCAGTATCAATAAATATGTGAAATCTTGTATTATAGAATGTACACACGCACATGTGTACATACCTGTACGCATATCTAGGTATGCGTATATGTGTGTGCATGTGTGTTTGTATGCGTGCGTATGCGCCTGTTTGTACATATGTATACATAGATATGATTATATGCATAATTGTATGTGTATTTTTCTCACTTCGCATATCTATGCGGTTGTTCTCTTATATATACGTATATGCATGCATATGTAAAGTTATGGATGCATGCGTTTCTATATATATATTTATATATATATGTGTGTGTGTGTGTGTGTGTGTGTGTGTGTGTGTGTGTGTGTGTGTGTGTGTTTCTTTGTGTATGTGTTTATGTGTGCGTATGTGTATGGAGAGCGGGAGAGAGAGAGTGAGTGATGCATAGGTATATAGACAGAAAGATGAATATGTACGTATGTAGGAAGATAGATAGGTAGGTGGATAGATAATATTTGTATATAAGCATGATTACAGTGTACATTCGTATGTATGTATTAATAAGAATATATTTATAAAATACATTTGTTTGTTGCTGTATTTGTGTCCCTGCATGCATAGACGCCAGTCTCAGTTTTATTTTCCACAAATATTACTGACGATCAGCAGGTCAGAAATTGTTGTAAGTGGATATGTATGTCTTTTCTATTTTTTAATTATTATAAATTTTCCACTAAGGAGGGAGCTGGTTTCCAACAACGACACAAGGCTCCACCTTTTGGATGTAGTTAACACAGACAAATTCACATTTGGAACGTGAGAAAAGTCTTCCATATGTTTACTGTTCCACTCACAGATTGCACTTGTAATGTACGAATCAACCTGTCAATTTCTCTTTCTGAAAATCCCAGTTTCTCCAGATTCTCCTTGAAGCATTTACTAACAAAACCTAGTGCACCAATTATTATTGGTATTAATATGAATTCATAGTCTGAATATAGAAGCTGGAAGTTTCGAAGCAGCTGTCCATAGATATTCACTCCGTCTTTGATTTTCAAAGAGATATTCATATCTGCAGAGCAGCTGATCTCTATGACGATAAATACCTTTGCCCCTTCTCCTAAACAATAATATCCGGTCCGTTATGTTTACATTTGACAGAAGTTTTGATGGGAATATTCCACCAGTATTTCTTTAGTTCGTGTTTATGTATGTATTCCATAAGAGAGGGATTAGGTATTTAAGTATGTATGTATATATTTATGTATGTATGAGTGTATATGTGTTTCCTTGTGTGTGTGTGTGTGTGTGTGTGTGTGTGTGTGTGTGTATGTGTGTGTGTGTTTATGTGTGCGTGTGTGTATGGTGAGAGAGTGATGCATAGGTATATAGACAGATAGATGAATATGTACGTATGTAGGAAGATAGATAGGTAGGTGGATAGATAATATTTGTATATAAGCATGATTACAGTTTACATTTGCATGTCTGGATTAATGTGAAGGTTCATGGCTCAGTGGTTAGAGCGTCGAGCTTACGGTTGTGAGTTCGATTCCTGGACCGGGCTGCGTGTGGTGTGCTTGAGCAAGTCACTTTATTTCACGTTGCTCCAGTTAACTCAGCTGTAGAAATGAGTTGCGAGGTATAATTCACAGATTCGTGTGCTAGTTGTTCCCAACGAGTAAAATCCGGGCACATAGTTCTATAAATTATATAGAGTAATTTTCAAAAGTCTTAGTTTTGGCTCGCTCTGTGAATTATACCTCTATGGAAGTCTGTACTGAGTAGAAACAGATATTTTTCGGTAAGAAAGTATTGATTTCGAAACCACGGTCTACAGATAACCATACATTTATTTCTATAATTTTCACTTTTCTCGCCCGTATGTTTTTGTTTCGCTCAATTTTTTCTTTGAGAACTTTTCTGTGATCTTCTTCTAGCACATTAGCAGTCCGCTTAGTGGCCTCTTTTATATAGACATATACAATAATCCTTTTGAGATCTCAGAAAATTTCTTCTGAATCTTCTGATTCTTTTAATGTGCTGGTTTCCTGGTATTAAATTGATATTAATTAAAATCAAATGTTTTACCCTATTATTTTAATTAACCCTTATCACGTTCTCAAAGTTGGTAAATTCGATGCAGAAATTATTTTCTGCAGAGATATTTCCGGATTTAGCGCGCCAAAAATAAGACTTTTAAATATTACTGTATATAACCACTCTTCTTTGTTAAGAACTTTGTCATTGGTTTTGAATCAGCCAATGTTGAGAATCAACCGATATTAAGGTACTATATCTACGTTGTCAGCAGCGAGTTGTTCAATATTCACACGGAGGTCGTACCTCTGATGGTAGCAATAATAAGGTTCATATTTATTGTGAGTAGATACTGCAGTTGGTGGAGAATGTGCTGTCGTCACGGAAGCAGAGCTGGCAATTGCGGGTGCCGTTGATTAAAGAGGGACCATGTGATTCCCGTACCGTGCTTTGTGATGTTACTGGACGGTGTTGCAGTGGTTCAGTAGAATATAGCTCCTTAGGGGCAGGATCCTCCGAGAAGGCATCTAGCTGGGTTACGGAGGTTACACGTTGGAATAGCAGGTTGCGCAGGGGCATATTTTTCGTCTGTTGTAGCGTGCAATTAGAAGCGATATAATCTAAGCAGCAGTTACCTACCTTGACTTTATGTGGTTTGAAGAGCTTATAGTAACTGTGGTCCTGGGAAATGCTCCTTAGTCAATGAGAGTAAGTTCCTAGCTGTGTTGTTGCAAAGTTATAAATTAGATGGACGCTTGAACCAGATTATCTTTTACTTTCTGATCCTCTTTAGATACGAGTGAGGTTGAGTGTCCGCCATATATGTTATCTACTCGGAAAACCCACTCTTCGACACTGAATTATTGTAGTAGGGGCGGCGTCCCTGTTGAAAATCTACCTCTCGACCGAAAGCTTGGATATTTTTCTGCTAACGCGTCACACTAGGCTTCTAGTTACAACGCATGGTTGGGTGATTCCAGATTTTGTGGATGTATACAGCTTCCTCGTTGGGCTTCCAGTAAAGGTACCACTTACCTGTTTTTAGGCCTAGGTACACGTCTAGGAAGTCAATCGTGGTCAAGTTAGTGGTGACTTTTATGAACAGGCCGAATTCTTTGAATAATTTTATCAGGTTCTCCTTAAACACGTCCATGGCATGGCCGATCATATGGCTTGAGATTACCAGCACGTCCTTCTTTTAAAAGGCCGACCTATGTAGGTGCGTGTGTTACTGGAAGGTATCCAAGATAAATAACCCGATGAGATTCATGATCTTATCCCAATTGTATCTCCCCTCAGAAATGTCGAACTGTGGAACGCCTTCTTTCTTCGATCAGAAGAAATTGTCGTGAACCAGAATGAACTTTCTAGCCTTCACGATAACATTGACGTCGAAATCGCTTATACTAGTGAATTGCTCAGCAAAATCTATGACTTTAAGAGACGTTTCGATATATATATATATATGATGTTATATTTATTCCTGAATGATGTGTATAGAAATTTTGATTTAAGCATCTTAATGAATTCATTATACTGAAATATATATTGAAGAAGATAAATATGATCTTTTGAATTTATACGTTTTTGCGTCGTAACTCCTTTATTATTATTATTATATATATATAT
>NC_068987.1:101953559-101955652 GCF_001194135.2 Octopus bimaculoides
TATATATACATACATACATACATACATACATACATACATAAGCGCACATATGTATATACATATACGTATGTACTTCCACCGCTTGAACTATTCTAACCACTTCTTGTGCTAGTAGATCACATCATTTCGTTTTTCCTACGTTGAACTGATGTGGAAGTCAGTATGGCTAGCACATAAATAAAAACCACAACTTTTAATGTATCTGGCGACTGTTTTATTACTGTTTAGTTTCATAAGTGATTCTACAAAATAGATGTCAATTTTGTGGTTGCTTTTTGTTTTACATCGGGCCGATTGTTTCTAATCTGCACATTTTATGAATTTATGAACTGTTAGTGGTATAAGCATATGCGTAGATTTGTGGCTGAATGCACAATCCATGTTTTATTTCCTTTCCTAAATAACTGAATGTGGCTTCTATAAGCCGTGGCAATATATGGTCTACGAAGAGAATCTTTAAATTGGACAAAATTAGATTTTGATTACGTTTTTATATTTTCATTACACTCCAGAATATTACGGAATGGGTTGGAGACTATGAATGCATTCATGTGTGTGTGTGTGTGTGTGTGTGTGTGTGTGTGTGTACGGGCGCGCGCGCGTTTGTGCGAGGACGTGCATATGTGTCAAAATTTATAAGTATGTATGTATATATATATATATATATATATATATATATATATATATATATATATATATATACATACATACGTATATGTATGTACGTAAAAAGGGGGAAGGAAATTCCTTTTATTCCGAATATTCACTCTTTCCCTGTAATATTGAATAGAATACGCGAAATAGAAGAGAGATGAAGGACAGATATATATACATATGCATACATACATGCATACATATATACATACATACATGCATGCATGCATACATACATACACACATACATACACACACATATACACACATATATATATATATATGTATATACATATATACATATATATAAACATACACATACACATATACATCCATATATACGTATATATAGTCAATTCTATAAAAAAAAGCAATACGAAAACGAAGAAAAAATTAAAGGAAAAAGGAAATAGGAAAACCACCGTGAATACGAAAGGAGAATATTTAACGTTTCTAGCATAGCTCTTCGTCAGAAAGGAGAAATGGATAAGTCCAAATAGAAAAGAAAATCGCCAACGCCACACGTGCCGTTATATATATATACGCACACATATAAATTAAAAGTGGGGTCAAACACAGGTGTTATTGTAATGTTTATACTTCCGACATATGTTTCGAAGAATACATTGATATTATTCCGGAGGGAATAAAATGATGTAAAACAATGCATTTATCTCGTCAGGGAAAAAAGAGAAACAAAACACATCAATGTGCCATTTTAACCGAATGTGATTACACCGTATACGATGAAGGCGGACGCTCATATACGCGGGAATCACATTCGGTTAAATAGCTTATTGATGTGCTTTGTTTCTTTTTTTTCCTGAACACATGATTGCATTGTCTTTCATCATTTTATTCCCTCCGGAATAATATCAATGTATTTTTCGAAACATATGTCGGAAGTATAAAGATTTGAATAACACCTGCGTTTGACTCCATTTCTTAATCTATCAATTTTATATAAGAATTTCACTTAACCCGGGAATTTTCTACCTCTATAAGTAGACTGTAACACCCTTGGCCCTTCTGTGAATATTTGCTAGTCTAGTGACTATTTATTTTTTTCTGTTTTATTTGTACTCATTGAAAAAATAACACACAGACACACACACAGACACACGCACACACACACGCACACGCACAGAGACACACACACACACACACACATATATATATATATATATTTATATATACACATACATACCTGCATGCATGCATACACACATACATACATTTGCACATAGACGCATTGGTGTCGCAAATAGCCAGTAGGCTACTATCTCAGAGTCTTTAATGACGTGCAAAGAAATGATATTAAACGAAATATTAAAACAGATTTAATAAATGGATATAATTCTGGTAAATTCTTTAAAGCTAATTCTCATTTCACCCGGACGAAGGTTTTTTTGTTTTTGTTTTGTTGTTTTCCATTATAC
>NC_068987.1:101956005-101957214 GCF_001194135.2 Octopus bimaculoides
AGAGAGAGAGAGAGAGAGAGAGAGAGAGAGAGAGAGGGAGAGAGAGAGAGGGAGAGAGAGCTAGTGAGGGAGAGATAGATAGATTGATACATATGTATATACATAAATATATGTGTGTGTACGTGTGTGTGTGTGTAAATAAATATATATATGGGAGTAGGCGCTTTGTAGGTGTATAAAAGTGCAAATGCATCGTCATGTTATGCCATTTATTTCTTTATTATTCCGAATTTCCGTATTAACAAAATCTCTGTCGTTTTCTTTGTGCTTGCTTTACCACAGGGACATTAGAATGCCATTACAGGCAGTTTTGCCTTAACGTGACTCATTCTACATCGTGTCTAAAACCCACTTATAAGACACAGGGTGAAATATTTTCTCGTAGAAAATGTCAGCCTTTTTCGTTTCGTCTCATCACTGCGATTAAATCTTTCATTGAAATATATCATTTTGAATATTTGCAAGGACATATATTTTGAACTCTCTTTCGAAAAGTGAAAGAAAATTATAGTAATTTATGTTAGCAGGAGGAAGAAAACACTCCTGAACTTAAAATACTGGAAGAATAATCACAGACTAATGCCCAGTACTGCACGAATAGGTCATTCTTCCTGACAGTCAATAGGTGAAGTATAACAATTATATATTTCCCCATTTTTCGACAGTTTACCTCCAGATGAAGATACAGACTTAAATGTTATCATCTCACGAGATCAATCTTTGCCGTGCATTATCTTCCTTGTTTTCTTTTATTTATCATAAGAATCCTCAACCGATATTTTTAGTTCTGGTCTCTGGATATTGATGCTAGAGAGAAATCGTCTTTGACACACGTGAAAGAAGTCTACCATACTTGTAGAACCGCATCCGCGCATATATATATATATATATATATATATATATGCACATATACATTATCATTACCTAGTAATACATATTTTATGAATATGTCTGTTACAGAGATTCAGATATATGTTGGGGAAAACTGTAACTTGTGATATATAGAACTGATTTCCCGATTTTCGGGGAGTATATATCCCACCCGGTCCCAAGAAGGCTCTCTTCTGCCAGATGAGTGGACGGGACCAACTTGAAATGGTGCGTTTTGCGTAAGAACACAACTCGTCACCCAGTCCAGGAATCGAAACCAGAATTTTACGATTATGAGTCCAACGCTCTGGCCACTAAAGCACGCCTCACCAATATATA
>NC_068987.1:101957504-101957999 GCF_001194135.2 Octopus bimaculoides
TGTGTGTGTGTGTGTGTGTGTGTGTGTGTGTGTGTAGGTATGTATATGTATGCATATATATATATATATATATACACACACACATACACATATACACATATATACATATATATAAATATATAAAGCTATACATGTATTTGTATATGTACTTGCATATATATGCGTATGTATACACGTGTCTGAGTGTATAGCTTTGAATGCATGCATAAGCATATACATAAAGATATGCACTCAGGGATTGTATGCATTTATACACAGACATAGATCCACATATAATTTCTGCGAGTGATAGTATGCGTGTGTTTGAATGTGTGTGCATGTACGTGTAATTTAATGTGTGTTTGTGTATTTTAAAGTGTGCTTGCTTTTGTGCGTATCGGAAATTTGAACGATGATTAAGAACTATTTCGCTAGATCTGTAAATTTGAAAGGATTAATTTTAAAATAAAAACGCTATCACGCACATGCACAGAACAAACCACACACACACACACA
>NC_068987.1:101960312-101961324 GCF_001194135.2 Octopus bimaculoides
CAACAAATACAAGAAAAAGCAATACTGTTGGACATAACCTCAACCTCCACAATGACTCATTACATAACCTCCACGTAATAAAACAGCGGGTAACTAGTCCAACAATATTGCTTTTTCTTGTATTTGTTGCTCCATTCTCCACATAAATATAATTATAAACTACGGTTTAAGCAGTAAATTACCTGCTTCTGGATGCCCTCTTCCCAAGACGGTACCCGTACAGGTGATCCCCAGGAGTGCCTCCGGATTTAAGCATCCCCTTGGTTGCTTGGATGCTTCAGACTACCCCGGAAGGATCGAGGCAAGCCTATCACTTACCTATATATACCTATATATATTTATATATAAATATATATATATAAATATATATATACAGATATATATATATATATATCAAATAATACGCTTGTCAATTCCATGACAGTACCCAGTTCATAAAATAAAATGTCGATTTCTACAAATACTTATCAATATATGCCTAAGTTTCCAAAGTCTTCTGTATTTGCGAAACATTATAAAGTTTATATCGAAATTATTTTACAATCTCGGGCTGTATCTTCCATCACGACCTTACATAATCTTCAGCCTCCTCTCAATAATGTTGCATGTTCGTTTTAGTGTCTGCTTTATTTTCACTTTTGCGTTGAATATTTCTCTCTGGAAATCGACTTCTCTCTCGCTGTCTATCACTATATTTTTATCAGTCTGTCCGATTTTCCAATTTCACTGATTTCTTTATATCACTATTCCACTCTCAATAGCATTCTGTTACTTCTCCTCTAACTCTAGCTTTCAGTATTTACGTCTATGTCTTTTTCTCCCAATCTCTTTTTCCCACTATCACACTGCCTATATGTCTATTTGTCTCTCTGCTATTTTTATCTATCTTTATCACTACATTTCTCTCACTTTTGCTCCAACTCATTTACCCCCTCTCTCTCAATTTCTTTCTTTCCTGCTCTCTCTCTCTCTCTCTCTCTCTCTCTCTCTTTATATATATATATATATATAT
>NC_068987.1:101963079-101963825 GCF_001194135.2 Octopus bimaculoides
TTAAAGTCAATTTATAAAAAATTAAAATTAAATTGAGCTTTACAGATTAAAATATATATAAATATATAGTTTTAGGGAAAAGAACCAAGTTTCATGAACTCATCGATGAAAATCTACTATCACATATAGAAAAATTAATAATTAAAAGCACAATAAATGAGTATAATACAATACAAAGTAAATATCATAAGATAATAAAATGACTACACGTTTTTCATAACTAACTTTCAAATAGAAAGGAAATTTTAATCGATTTATAAAAAAATAAAATTATCGAAAATAAATTCCATTCAAAAATACAGCTAATCGTCAGGTCTTAAATAGAACAATAATAAATAAATATATATATCAACCAACAATAAGTACCAAATGAATTTACATAAAATATTTATTTTATAAAGATAGAAAAATTATTAAAAATATCAAAATAATAAACATTCCATAATCATCCCTACATCCATTATAATATATGTTAACATGTATATTATAGACAAAAACCAGCTTACATAAATTATTATCGTTTTAAATACAATGTGAACGAAGTTTAAGGTTAACATAATAATAAAGATAATATTAGTACATATTTAACCGGTGTAATAGTTAAAGCTAGACTATTTAAAACTAAAAAACGTTTATTTAATTATCATTAAAAATCAATTGAATAATAGAAAAATACAAAATACTTATTTCTACAAATGTAGAAATAAAAATAAAAATACGAATGAAAAAATTAAGAATGAAAACAA
>NC_068987.1:101963835-101969330 GCF_001194135.2 Octopus bimaculoides
TGAATAATAGAAAAATACAAAATACTTATTTCTACAAATGTAGAAATAAAAATAAAAATACGAATGAAAAAATTAAGAATGAAAACAATTATTAAGAATGAAAAATTAAACTTTATATATACTAAGTTTTAATAAAAAAGACCTTTAACGATATTATAAACAATAAAGACTAATTAGATAGATAGATAGATTGATAAATAGATAGATAAATTGACAGATAGATAGATAGATAGATAGATAGATAGATAGATAGATACATAGATACTCAGGCGCACAGGGTAAAAGAGAACGGAGGTTTTTCTCTGATGTGGTAACAAATATCAGTCATATAACAGTTTCACACTATCCTTATTCATAAAAAATACATCTGCTGAAGACTCCTAGACATGTAATTTCTTTAGTTGGAGTTCTTTCGATTAAGTGATTAACATCTATTGTCCACGCAGATAGTAAACAAAACCTACGCTCTGCTTTGAAATGCCACCGCGATCAACTTTACGTACTATCGTTTCAGAATCGATTAAAAAGAAACGACTAGGGCATTGGATTCAGAGTTGATGCCTTACAGAATTTGTCTCGACACTTTGAATTTTGCGCTCACCTCATGCTATATCGACATGAATTGTAGGCTTAATCCAGTGCCTAATTTGTCACAATCACCTAGCATGTTGCACTTAAGATGCCTTTACGACAGTCAACTCCGAATATAGCTTTGGGGCCAATTTTTCTTGTTTGAAGATAACTTTATCCAACTAATCTTAATTGACTTGTTATGGACGTTATCTTACCCTCTTGACTGAAAAATATAAGAATCTTAATCTGGAGTGTAAACTCATACTATTTAATGGCTTCATGAGAGTAGGAATAGCAATGTACATGATTCTTTTTAGAACCTAATGATAGAATAGGTGGACGTGGTCTGCTGATAGCATACACGGCCCAAATGCTTGTAAGAGAGTACTTTTTGTGATTCTTTTTCCTATACATGATTTTTTTATTATTTCAAGACTCTTCCTTCGGTAGTTGTCTATCCTGCCGTCGTCAAATTGCAACATTTTAACTGAGCCTTGTCGACACCGATTGCATCTGCTTTGGGAGGTCTGCGAATGCATGTGTATTTCTCGTTTCACCAGACCTGACAGAAATATCTCCATTGATAGCGGAAGACATCATGATCAATGCGTTGTTCATAAGATATCCAGCCACCCATGAATGTTAATTGGATTGGAATGACAGTAACGTTTTCCGAAACTTAATCATGAAACTAGCCAGCTAGGAGCATACCTTTATTCTCAACAGCTCAGAAGACAATAGCTTGATTTAAAGTCTTGGAATGAACAAATGTAGCTATTTAGAATATTCTGGTTCACTGGATGGCATCTGAAATGAAAGAAAATCGACACACACGTTCACACATGCACACCCACAGACCCGTGTACACGCACGCACACAGGCACACACACACACACACACGCACACAAACACACGTTTTCGCAGCCAAAATTTTGATTTTGTGTATTCTATTCATAAACTAGAATTAATTTTCATAAATTATCATATTTGAATCGAGAATTCTTGTGTACCTGTGTCCACTACAGCAGTTTCTCAGTATATTCTGTGAACGACACTTCAATTTTCTTCAAAATATTCCGACTAAATGTTTAATTATCCCTGAATCAGTGATATATTTCCATCAGTTTTTCTAGCAGTACGGATGACGGTGTTGCGTTAATATAAATGTTATTCTATTTTCTAGGACATCAATAGTTATTCAGATCTACTCTCGTGTAGGATTTCATTACCGTTTTTCATTTCTAAAATTCTTCACAAATGAAATTCTTCTCAAATGTTCCCCATAATTGCAATTCTTCTAATTCGCTTCGTAAAACTTGAAAGTAAATATTCATCGAAAATATTTTTATGAAAACAAAGCGATATAAATAGAATTTATAAGATCATTCAAGTGAGTGGTCAATCAATGTTCCTTCTTATTTGACATTTTCTATACAACAGTCTAAATTATGTATTAACATTATAGAATTCAGCTTCAATAAATAATTCTTCAATAATATTTCATTAGAGCTTCTATAGCCGTCACGTTTTTTATATTCAATTACCAACATTAGGAAAACGTCTTTCAACAAATATCTCATTTCCTAAAAAAAAAAGTGTGCTTCTACCTGGTCGTGGAATCTGTAGGAAATGGCAACCAAATTATCTCATATTACATTTCTACTAACTTCAAAAAGGAAACTACACATGATATAATATATCCCACATATGGAAAGCAGGATGGAACTGCTGAAATACCTTCGATTATATATCAACTCGAGGTCAATCTGGTGTTTAAAAGCCATAAAATGATTGTGTTATAGCTGTTGTCTACAACTTGGGTGACAATGATTTAAGAAGGCTCTGATGAATTTGCTTTCTTCCAGTGACAGCTTTCTTCTTCAGGTATCACATATCTAATACTGTACAGTTGCATTAGCTGTCATCATATTAAAAGTGGAAGTATATGTTTTAAGAATGAGTTGACTGCTTTTTCATGCAGATCCGTCAAACTTCTGGTGATTCTATTATATTAACTTATCTTATTTGATTCATCTTAAGATGAATCAATCATATTACTATAGGAATTCTACAAAATTTAAGATAAATCGTTCAAGTAAGCTATTTCTTCTTTCGTGACATAGTCATGGAGAAAGAAAATCATGTTGCATGTACAAAGTATTGGTATTGCATTGGCTACAAATGTGTCCAAAAATTATCCATCTTCAGCTTTGTATTAAAAACCATAACTTGCATCTAAACAAGACGACAGTTTGTAGTGTTGTCGGTACTGTCCGTAAATCAATGACTAATTGCATTACTTTTAATTTATGAACCTAAATGCTGCTGTGATTATCTTTGCTTTTAACAGAATAACTACTTGCTAAAAATTTGGAAACAGTGAATCAGCAGTGATATCTCCCATCGATTTATGTTATATGCCGTCGATAGAAAATAAAGATAACTTTTTGATGTCTTGCTTTTCTTTCTGCTGGATTTCGTTCGTGCACTCATCCTCATTAAGCTTGACTGTGGGTAGTAACCGTTCTGAGTAACCGTTCTGTTGTCGTCCATGTAAAATGTATCACTCATGACTAACATACTTGATAATACAGTTCTATATTTAAGAGATAAGGAATTATGTACATTATTTACAATTGACGGATATTTGTCCTCATCTTGTTTGTTGTTAACACAACGTTACGGCTGATATGCCCTCCAGCCTTCATCAGATGTCTTGGGAAATTTTGAACCTGGCTTCTCATTCCTAAGGTATGTTGTTGTTATTATTATTATTATTATTATTATTATTATTATTATTATTATTATTATTATTATTATTATTATTCAGGTCACTGCGTGGAATCAAACTTGGAATCTCGGGGTTAGTAGGCCGCGATCTTAACCACTACGTCATATGCCCGTGGGAAATTATGGAGTGAATTTTAGGGCTTATAAATCTAATATTCTCCTAAGTAGCGATCGTGATACCAATCACGAAGAAATGGTCAAGCTCAGTAACAATCTCTTAAGCAACAACTACCCCAAAAGCATGCTCTCCACTCAAATTATGCAGAAAAGAGAGGACGAAACCGATAAACTGTCCACAGTCTGTCTACCTTACGTGAAAGGCCTCTCCGAAACGATACAAAAGATATGCGGCCCATATGACATCAGGGCAGTATTCAAGAGCAATACAACACTTTGCAATTATCTCTACCACCAGTAGAAGAGAATATGACAAAAGACTGCGTATACTCCATCCCATGCAGCTGTGGTAGGTTATACAAAGGCGAAAGATGTCGCCCTCTCAAAATAAGGGTAGAGGAATATCGCAAAGCTGTTACACGGGGAGATATTGATAAATCAAGTATAGCTGATCATGTATGGAGAAATTGAAATCACCTCCCCCTGTGGGATGAAGTTAAAATAATAGACAGAGAACACGACTGGGAAATACGAAAACTAAAAGAAGCAGCACATATGCTAGGACATAACAACCTCCTAAGCAGACAGAGTGCAGATATGAGCAGCAAATGGGAACCGGTATTAAGGAAGGATAGAAAAATATTAGATTTATAAGCCCTAAAATTCACTCCATAATTGCCTACGGGCATACAGCGTAGCGGTTATGACCGCGGGCTACTAACTCCAAGATTCTGTGTTCGATTCCAGGTGGTGACCTGAATAATAATAATAATAATAATAATAATAACAACATCGAAAAATACCTTAGGAATGAGAAGCCATGTTCGAAATTTCCCCAAGACACCTGATGAAGGCTGGAGGGTATATCAGCCGTAAGGTTGTGTTAACAACAAACAAGATGAGGACAAATATCCGTCAATTGTAAATAATGCAATAACGTAACATACTTGAAGTAAGCCACTTGAAGTAAGTTTTATACATGAATAAACTACAATTTTCGTAGTTTGATCATTTTGTTTCTCCAATCGCTTGGTGCAGCAGCCCCGCTGTGATGGTCTTCAACCCTTTTGCACTCGGAATATTCTGTCAAGCGTAATGTTTATTTGCTCAACTTGGCTTGAATTAACTATGCATTATCTCACTGCTCTTAGATTTCAATGACGTGATAGTATATTTGTTGAATGGCGTTGTAAGGTAGGTGCGAGAGCCCGAATCTAATCAATTTAGACATAAAAGATGAAGATTTTGGGGGCCTGATATGAACGGTTTAAATGCTAAAGGGTTAAGAAGTGCTGCTGACATCTGAAAGGGTGGGCAGCTGTCGTACATAAGCTTCCTTTCACTGATTCAAGTAGATAGCTAGCAACTATCACTGTTTTGTAGACGCTAAGACTGGTTAAGGAAAGGGGTAGAAGCGACTATGGTTTGATGTCATCTCAAAAGGTCACTTATCCAGCCCCCCAACCCCACCAAAAGCTACTAAACCAGTCACAGGATTAAGTAAGCCACCGAGACAAAGAACAGTCCACACAACAAGCTTCAACGGATTCTCTCTTTATCCAGTTATCATCCTAACGCTTCAATTATGTTAAAAGCAGGTGCGCTACCTGACTTGTATTTGTATCGAAACTGAGACTGCATCATTGCACTTCTAAAGCAAACGGCTCTAGTTGACACCAGTTACAGATTAGGCAATAAAATAATACTTATCGAATTGTATTCATTTAGCCTAACCGTATACACATACACTCATACAGGCACATATAATTTATATAAATATTTCTTAACAGCATTCATGTCAACGAATTTAAATGCAGAAACGCCCCATACATACATACTTAAGTAGATACAAGCATACAGGCATACAGACACACGTGTATACATACATACATAAATACGCGCGCACGTGCACACACACACACGCACACACACACACACACACACACACACATATATATGTATATATACACATATTTATGCATGCATATATATATATATATATATATATTTATATA
>NC_068987.1:101969340-101973404 GCF_001194135.2 Octopus bimaculoides
TATATATATATATATATACATAATACATACACATTTATATACATAATACATATACACGGACATATACACACACACACACACACACACACACACGCACACACATACACACATATATATATATATATACATATGTATATATGCATACATACATAAATACAGGTAAATATTTGAATGCAGTCCAAATTAAGTTACCTGCTATTTGTGAATACATGCAATCAATGTATTATGAATGGTGAAAACATATAAGTTTCTGAAGAGCAAATTTTGAAACGAAAATTCTTTATATTTTCATTAGTATTTGTTTGGGCGTTTTGGTGGATGCATTTATTCAGATATATCTTAATTTGATTCGTTATGCGTGGTTTCTGTAATATTTTCATTTTCCACCTGGGAGACAACATGAACGTTATATATTTATTTGTTGTCATGCTCCTCACCTAATCTAATGTGTCCCCAATAAAGTAACTATCTTCATATGTAATTATTTGTAATTATTTCCGTGTTTCCTGTATTCATATGACATTGCGCCCAGAAGATTGAATTCCTGCGGGCAAATATCGCCCAGCAGCTTCTTGTATTGTTGTTACTATTATTACTATGATTACTATTTTTATTTTTATCATTAGTATTGTGTTGGTGTTGTTGTTGTTGTTGATGGTAGTGGTGCTGGAGTGGTAGAATTGTTTCAAAGTCAGAAAAATATCCGTGTTCAAATCACGCTGAGTTAACTTTGGCTTTCACCCTTTCGTGGACGATGATCAGTCTAGTATTGAGTTCGAAAATGTCACATGCCCTGTCCACTTAAAAATTAATGTTCCTATGTCTAAATCATCGCCATTATTGTACATTTCCAAATGGAAACTAGATTATATGGTGAGTCTAGAATCCGCGAGATTTTACTTAGAAAACGCACTGTAACCAACAGGCTCACAACGATACCAGCCCTTCACCAATTATTCAATGCAAAACAAGAAGTCTGCATAATCAATGCTAGGGTCCGTTTTCTGAGACACGAACAAAAAAAGAAAGTCGTTCCATGGGCAGTGAATATCTGGCCCGTAACTCACCAATTAGAGTAAATCTTGAAGTGAAAACCAGGCAGTTCGCCGATCGTGCAGCAATCTACGGTTTCCCGTTTTTCAATAGCTGTTCACAGAGTGTTTTGGTAGGCCATCGAAGAAAGAAGTTATGTCCATTCTGTGATATGCTTCAAAATTTCCTTAATGTTGAACAGGTGTGATCGACGTTTGCCATACGCGCTTTTTATCAGCTGGTCTCTTTCGCAGAACTGTAAATCTGAGTCAAGTTAAAACCTATAAAGGGCGCTTGGAATGTAGAATATTGACAAGTTCTCACAGTTCTCTATCAGTTGGACAAAGCACTCGGTGGAAATTAGCGTTCAGTGAGGGATTAGTGCCGAGCGGATGTGTAGGTGTCCAATGGAGACTCTGGACAAAATCAACCGCTGCTCTACTCCAGATGACTCAGTTCGAGCCTTCGGATAATTTCTATAAGTTCCTGAACTGTTGATGCTAACGGAGAGGGCGTTGACTGTCGGAAATAAATTCGGCAAGCATCGTAGTACAGTCAGCTGTACTTATCCGAGATGCACGAGCAGTGATGAAACTGTTCCGCATGGCCACATCTAATTTTTGAGTATTGCTTACTCATGTGTTCAAGTCGGACAGTTGCCGTCACGTGTACGCCGTCATTTTTGTTTATCAACTGGGTAGGCAGCTTCATTTGTCTGGTGGTTATGGCGAAAACGGATATATGATTGACAAGAATGAAACGGCTGGAGACAGACACTTTGACAGACACTTTCCTCTTTAGACAAGACCTCATAATTTATTTCAGCAGTCACAGGAAAAAGAAAACTGTGTGAGAATGGCGAACATGATCCGAGTAAGCAGTCCTTTTCAGAGTTTTTGCCTTCATATTCAGGGATGACCGATTGGCATTAATGCTTTCCAAAGTAATCAAGGTGATAGTAGTTTTTGTGGGGTTTGCGCAAGTAAACTTCTGAGATCTTAACCTACAGAGGAATTGAAAATATTGAAGTGTATTAAGGTTTTCGGCTACTGTGTAACTTTTGCATTACACCCTGTGTATACGTTCAAACCCAGTCTGTTTTCTAAGTTTGGTACCCATGACTTTTCTACCCTTTACTAGGCTATTATAGACAATTAAGGAATCGTTATTCTGACAGTTTGTTATCCGAAAAAGGCATTACTTGTAAATGTATTTCCTTGTTCATATGTTCAGAAGTTATCAGGTATAAAATTTTGTTATACTATATTTCTAAATGAATTAGACCCACATAGTGCTAGATGGTTTGTTTGTGTTTTCAGTCCTATCAGGTTCATAATGGAGGGCGGTTCATATGCAGATTTATTAGAAGCTAAGAAACAAGACTTGAGATAATAGTTTTAGCCTTTTACAATGTGAGTTAAAATCCCTCGAGATCGACTTTGCTTTACTTCTGCACTCGGTCGTCAATAAAATAAGTTGCCAATAAAATTCTGAGATCGGTAGCATTACCTCTTCTAAAATGCGAGGTCTCACTTTAATCATTATTTAGTAGCTATATTTCTATTGCGTTTCCATTGCTTTTTTTCTTCGAAGGGCAATGGTCCGTGAATACGTGCACGTTTGTATTTTGGTTCAGTATTTTCCTTTATTTTACTTAAATGTTTTGCTTAACATGTGTGCATTGTGTAGTTATGGTAGGTTGTATGTATTTGTTAGCCGTGGTTTTTTTTTTAATTATATAAGATATGTGTTTAGCGTGCATCCTATTCATTCCCAAGTAATCTTTCTCAAGTAATGCTAGTTTTCTTATGTCGTATATATTTGTCAGTCATGGAAATTTTGATATGCCGTGCTTGATTTCTGATCATTTCTTCGTCATCTATTGTTATAGGCGACTCAGAATGGGTTCTGAAAAGTGGGAAGACGACTGAAATGATAAAGGTAGCAGAGGAGGGAAGAGACATTATTTCTCCAGATTAGGAGTGGAGGTCAGATGTGATGTAGTTCTTACTACATTGATGATGCAGAATGGCCAGGGAAAATTAAACCCAGTGAGAAAATGACAAGGGTCCTAAGAGAGTGTGGCTACTGAGGGTGAATGGGTGAGTGTTCGTGGAGGAGTCATACGTTAGCTCGTTTCTATAGATCTGTATAGACGAATGGAGAGAGAGAGAGAGAGAGAGAGAGAGAGAGAGAAAGAGAGAGAGAGAATGAAAGAATGAATGAATGCAAGAATGAATGAATGAATGAATGAATGAAAGAATGAATGAATGAAAGAATGAATGAATGAATGAATGAAATACAGAAGGGAAGACAGAGCAAGGTATAAAAGATTCTGACGAGAATAAGAGTTATGTCAAGGGGGAAGTGTTTATGAAGAAGTAAACGGGACACTGTCAAGGCAGTAATGGTGTTAGCTTGATCGAAATCTCTTGCAAAGTTGTTTTCAGGATTTCTTCTCTCTTTTTAACAACACATATTATGAGCTGCCTCGTTAAAATATTATGTCGAAAGTATTAATATTGAAAGTATTAATAAAGCAAAAATTTACAAATCTATAATTTAATAACAAATTTTATTTGCTCTTATAATGTAATGATAATAATAATTCTTAAAAGCTTTTAGCATTTTTTTTCTAGATATTATTATAGGACAGATTTGAACAGAAAATAACGAAATATATACACAACACAATAGTGACTAAATCACACGTTCATTAATGAAGGTTTGAAAATATATATAATGATGTTATAAGGAGGTCAGAGAATAAGAGTGAAAATTGGCCTCTATTTCATGTTTACTTTTCGTCACCATTTCAAATCAGTCAATTCTTGAATGAACTCGTTTTAACTCATATAATATGTATACTAAACAGCGTGTCTTATTGCATATCCATGTATGTGCAACACATATTCCGAATACTGTTCTACATGCATAACTACATACACACATACATACATACACACGCACACATACATGCATGCATACACACACATACATACATATATATATACATATGTATATATATGCAT
>NC_068987.1:101973438-101976214 GCF_001194135.2 Octopus bimaculoides
TAAATGTGTGTGCGTGTATGTGTGTTTATATATATATATATATACATACTGTACGATTTTGTATTTAAAGTTTTGTATTTTTGTTCGTTCTAGTGTTTAAGTAGGTGATAAGTGGTAAAACTTAGAATGGTGTTTGGCAAATAACTAGCATTAGTGTTGAGGCTAAAAATGTTTGCTTCAATCTGGAAACAATTGTGTGAGATAATTCCCAACGAGGAATATTTTATTATATTTCTTGGAATCACTCTAACACACAAATTGGATAATGTCACCACAAAGGAACACGGACATTTCACACTTTCAAATTCTCCTAAATGATTTGGCTATGTTGCCGGTACTTTTACGCCCAAATTGGATAGCGTATTGCAGAGACAATATTTATGTGGTAAGTGTTTGCATATTGAAGATTATTTTCCCTGAAAGTTATGTCTTTATACTCGTATGTATAAGCATGATCGAAATATTTTTGTTTTCTCTCATGAAAGAAATAATAGGAAAAGTACTACAAGTCAATTAACAATTTTCAATAAAATAAGACACCTTTATGATTCTTGCTCATTTCCTCCTATAGATAATCTTTTCTACTTCAGGCACAATGCCCGAAAGTTTTGGTGAGGGGGCCAGTCGATAAGATCGACCCCAGTGCGCAACTGGTACTTAATTTATCGACCTCGAAAGGATGCTAGGCAAAGTCGACCTTGACGGAATTCGAACTCAGAACGTAAAGACAGACGAAATACCGCTAAGCATTTCGCCCGGCGTGCTAATCTTTCTTATTTCTATATTGCCCACAAGGGGCTAATCATAGAGAGTCAAACAAGGACAGACAAACGGATGAAGTCGATTATATCGACCCCAGTGCATAACTGGTACTTATTTAATCGATCCCGAAAGGATGAAAGGCTAAGTCGACCTCGGCGGAATTTGAACTCAGAATGTAACGGCAGACGAAATACCGCTAAGCATTTCATCCGGTGTGCTAACGTTTCTGCCAGCTCGCCGCCTTCCCCCTACAGATAATACTATAGTACACGTCAGAATTGTTGAAAAATATACCTGTTGTGGTCTGAGAAGCGTTTTTGTAGGATATGCATGAAACTACTAGACTAGTAGCAACATTTTTAAAGTTTTTGATGATGCCATAAGAATTTGTAGATTTCCGAGACAACTTCAAATAATTCACTATTGCAACAGTGGATGTCGAAGCTCAAACAGCTATAAATAATAGCTTGTAAGTGTTTTTCACCTGAACCTTACATACCATTTTTAATGATTATACGTGCTTTCAGACCTGCCGTTCCAATAAAACTCAATTTTATTTCCTACACTCAATTTATATTTATATTTCATGAAAGGCTCTACACGTCCTTTTCCTAAATATACTAAAATATGTGGGCAACAATTGTTGTATAGCTTCTAGTTAGTACGTATCCCATTTAAAATCAACGTAGTTTCACTGTAATTATTCAATCTTTTTTTTCTTTTTGTTTTTTTGCAGTATAGTGTATATAGAAATATATAATCCAATAAGTTATAGATTAACGCTTAATACGCTAGCCTCAGTATAGGGCATCATCACAAAACAATTCTCAACGGAATTTAGGACAATTTTATGCAATCTTAGAAAATGATATTTACAAAAATAGCAAAATAATGTCAGCAGAAGAACGTTTTAACTGCTCAAGTTCTTTTGTGGATGAAACTAACAACTTTGACAAAGATGCTTAACGACATTGAACGTTAGATACATGAGATACCATATCTAATCTCTAGCACATAGATGAACTCATGTTATATACGGCAATTAAAGGAAATAACTGTAACAAAATGACATAGTGTGCATGAGAGCATCTTTTGACTCTGTTACATAATTCTACTATTTTATTTTCAATTTACGACAAAATGCAAAGTAACTCCTCACTTGCTAAACGAAATCGAAGTTTTAATATATCAATAATTCTACCAGTACAACTAGGTTAATGATAATATAACGAATCTTAGTATACTGTATTACACCTTTTATTTCGTGTTAGAGAAAAGTGTATATGCCAAGAATGAACTCGCAATCCCAGGGAAAGAAGGTTTCAGGTGTGTTGAACTATTGATTATAAAAACAAGAATATACACACATACACACACGCGTATGTATGCATGTATGTATGTTTGTATGTATGTATGTATATCACGGAATTTAAATATTTATGTTGCAGTGAATTGTCTTACGAATAATATAAATAATTTAGATGTTGAATCTACAATAGGTTGTGTCTTCGATATCGTTCTATTGCTTATTGGTTAACTGTCATACAAATAATACAACGTTACTTGTGTAATAAATATTATCTCCGATTTCATATCATGGTTAAAAGTTAAGATTAGTTTGTCTAAAGTATTACATACCATTAGCAGAATGATACTATTGTAGTAAATTATCTAAAGTCAAAGAAGTATTGTGTGTACTTAAAATTCATCATCAAAATGCTACAGATATCAAAATATATTATAGTATGTAAAATGAATGAGTCAATGAACATAACGGGATAGAAAGCTTCCATGATAAATATCTTGATTTTTTTAGAAATATTTAGATAGAGGTGTAGGCATGGCTGTGTGGTAAGGAGCTTGTTTCTCAACTACATGGTTCTGGGTTCAGTCCCACTGCATGGAATATAACTTACTCCTTGGGCAATTGTTTTCTACATACTTTACCCTCAGCCGACCAAAGCCAGAAACTGAAAGAAACCCGTGATATGTGTGTGCGTGTATTATATATATA
>NC_068987.1:101976224-101977420 GCF_001194135.2 Octopus bimaculoides
TATACATATGCGAGTGTGTGTGTGCCTGTGTTTGTGTGCCTTTGTATCTGTGTTTGGCCTCCTCTACTGCTTGACAATCGGCTTTAGAGACTGTTCATATGCATTTAGCTTATAGCTTATCGGTTCGGAAGATAGCAAAAAGAAGAAAAACGATAGAATAAATACCAGGTTTAACAAACAATAATTACTGAGATCGATACGTTCGACTAAATATTCCCCGTGGCAGTGCCCCTCCTCTATGACTGAGATGTTTAAAAAATAGAAGATTATCTGAAAAAGCTTACTCTTTTCTTAAGTTGTGAACTGGTTATCCGAGAGTAAACTGTATGTTATCCCTATACGAGAGAACAAAGGCAGCGAGCTGGCAGAAACGTTAACATTTTGGGCGAAATGCTTAACGGTATTTCATCTGGCGCTACGTCCTGAGTTCAAATTCTGCCGGGGTCGACTTCAACTTTCATCCTTTCGGAGTCGATAAATTAAGTACCAGTTACGCACTGGAGTCGATGTAATGACTTACCCCCTTTGTCTTTCATTGTTTGTCTCCTCTATGTGTAGCCCCGCGTGGGCAAGAATGAAATAAGAAACGTTAGCACGCCGAGCGAAATATTTGGCAGTATTTCGTCTGTCTTTACATTCTGAGTTCAAATTCCGCCAAGGTCGACTTTGCCTCTCATTCTTTCGGGGTCGATAAATTAATCGACTTTCCCTCTCCGCTAAAATTTCGTGCCTTGTGCCCATAAAAGAAAAGACTATACGAGATAACGAACACGTGAACGCTAGTTCATTGATTTGATGTTCTTGCTTGGCTACTGCGCTATATGGACACAAGATTCCACGAAATCCTTTGTAACGTATGCCACAACATTACATTAACAAAGTTTAATTGGATTATACGTGTGTGTCTTCAGTTGGTATATAAGGAGAAAAGAAGTGAGTGAAAAAGAAATAGAAAGACAAGGAGAAGGAAAATGAGGGATACATAGCAACAGCGATATATTGTCTAAAAGAAGGGCGGATTCCTTATATGTATATACATACATATGTGAGTGTATGTCGTTTGTGCCCGTGTGTAGCATACATAGACATATATATATATATATATATATATATATATATATACATACACAAACGCATATTAGGGTATCTATGTATGTGTAATGTCTTTCAGTTTTCCCTTTCTCTCTCTCTCTCTC
>NC_068987.1:101978530-101981706 GCF_001194135.2 Octopus bimaculoides
TGGTGGTCGTTGCAGATTAGAGGATATAGAAATAAAAAAAAGAAGTAAAAAATAAATCAAACATATGACTTCCAAAACTATCTCCGAATTCTAGCTTCCACCCGAACACCTGTGTTATTTATTGAGGTTTTCTTAAATGGTATTCTGCTGAGAAATTAAAGTTTTCTGTTATCGTATTCTACTGCGAAATTGGAGTACCGAAATTCCGATTATAGATCTCATATCAAATTACGTCCTCTGGCCAGGTGGTCCGAAGTGTGTTAATTGATTTATTGAAAAAACCTCAAGGATTTTTCATTGCTATTTTCTATCCGAGAGCCATCGACCCTTAAATGATGGAAAGGAAATACAGAAGAAAAAATTGTCTATTAAATAATATAAAATAGTATAAGTTCAAGAGGACAAAGAATTAGTTGTGAGTTAATCTATTCCTGTACATTAACTGAAACACCAATAGTAGATTAGAAATCAGCTATAAGATGAAGTCTTATAACATAAGTATGGCGTGGAGTGCCATCTCATTGAACAAGGAAGGTGTGATAAAAAATCGTATTTTTTTTTTTTGTATTTTATTTCTGTTTCAGTGAGGAGCAGAAATAGTATTGAACGATAAAGTGTATTTATGGTCTTAGAACATTGTACTGAGTAAGATGTATGAAGTGAAGGAAGCATTGAAGAATAATAAAAAAAAAATTCTAAAACTCCATGTGGATCTAATATTTCTTTTGTGAATAACTTTATGCAAGAGCTGCTGTTTAAGAGCTCTCGAACAACGCTTAGTATTGCTTTTATTACTTTTAACTATAGCAGCAGTCTGGAAACTACTTCAGAACATAGACAGCTTCGTATGTCTTTTTGGTTGAATTCAACATTTTTGACGGAGTTAGACGGAGATCGAGTTTCGAACATAAGATCTTGTGATTCTGAAACATTTTCCTAGCAAACTTTCTTCATAATGTGTTCACGTGGTTCTTAAGAATTATATCATGTAGCGCTCTTTCTTACTATCTAAAGTTTTAAATGTTGAGTTATTTAAAAATTTAAGGATGAGATTAAGAAATTAAAGCAAATATGAGAAAAGCGACTGATATTTATACTGGTTATAGATGGAATAACAGATAAATTTAGTAAAAGTTAGTTTTGAAAACTCTCAAATATTTTTGATATTTCAACTTCGAAAAATTTAAGACACATGGTCAAGACTTGCATCAATATATATTCCTCATGGAGGAAACAAATAACATTTGAATTGCATTAAATTGGAATGTTTACTGCGGAAAGGCATTTGTTCATTGATTTATTCCAAGTTTGCGCGTGACGAAAAAACAAAATTTCCTTAAAGGCTACACCTCTCTATGCCATTTTATCAAAGCTGTTTCGATGCTCAGCTTCCTCGCTTCTCATCCTGCTGATCTATGATAAATCATGTTCTCAACTGAAATTTCCGTCTTTTTTGTCAACAACGTTGGTAATCTGAGATGATAGGAAGCATTTTAGTGGTATTTTCACCCTCCTTGAACTGTGATATTCCGAGACTTCTTTTAACGATATAGTGTATTTGGTGGAGGCTATTACTTTAAAAAATGTATTCAGAGTAAACTAGCATTTATCACTGGTATATTTTATACGTTTTTTGAAAACGGATTCTTTCTCCCATATTTAGTTCATTAATAATCTTGCACATCTCCAGGATGCAAAATTCTCTCCTGTATTAATATATTCAATTCAAGATAATTTCAGACATAATTGAAATACCGACATGCAATTCAAAGCTTGAAAGGAAAAGTTTATCTTCATGGAAACATTGATCTTTCAAAATTCGTGCGACACCCATTTCTCATGTATTTTTTGTTTTTCTAATCTGCTTCAAGTGGTTGGAAAATGTCGTATGCGTTACGTCTAATTCAGAAGCAACCGATCGAACAGTTGTGCGTAGATTGGCTTCGACTAAGGCTCTTAGTTGATAGTTGTCAACATCCGATGATCGACCACTACGCTTATCCCCTTCAAGACTCTTGGCTGCTTAATGTTGTTTTCACTGTCCATTTTTTCCTGTCTTGGTTTGTGCTTGCCACCTTGGAATCCTCTGTTTAGTGGGTCGATCCACTACTCAGGAAGCGACTATTCTAGAGTACAATCTGCCTTATCTTCGAAACGTCTAGTTAGAAAGGAGGCAGCTGACGAAGGAATAATTCCAAGTGGCTATCTGTTTTCCTATGTGTTCGTTCCGTTGTCTGTAGTTCATTTTTTGTAAAAACCTGTACCCTGATATGCATCTATATACACATGTAGATGTAAGTATATACATATATGTGTGGATACATGCATACACATTCTTTGTATTATTATATCATCGAACGCACGCGTCCATTTGCAAGTAAGTTTTAACTTTATATTTCTGACGCGACTCTATCTACCTACCTATCTATCTATCTATCTATCTATCTATCTATCTATCTATCTATCTATCTATCTATCTGTCTATCTATCTATCTATCTATCTATCTATATTTCTTTCTTTCTTTCTCTATCTATCTATCTATCTATCTATCTATATTTCTTTCTTTCTTTCTCTATCTATCTATCTATCTATCTATCTATCTATCTATTTATCTATCTATCTATCTATCCCTCTATCTATCTACCTATCTATCTTTCTTCTTACCCATTTCCCCCTCTCGCTCTGCTTCCTCCTGTTGCCCTGGCTTCTACTTCACTGCTATACACATATCTCTCTTTCTCCTTGTTACACTTCCTCCCTTTACCATCCTCTCTCCTCACGTGTGACCTATGGTTAACTCTCTCTTTTCACTCCAGCCACCATGAAGGCGAGACGAACTGTTTTTTCTCCGTCCAGCTTCGTCATATCACAAGCGTTCAATATCAGATTCGCGTTTGGCCCTACGGCTTTTTAATGTTGGTTTCACTATCCATTTTTCCCTGTCTTGGTTTGTGTTTGCCACCTTGGAATCCTCTGTTTAGTGGGTCGATCCACTACTCAGGAAGAGACTATTCTATAGTACGTTCTGCCTTATCTTCGAAACGCCTAGTTAGAATAGAGGCAGCTGACGAAGGAATAATTCCAAGTGGCTATCTGTTTTCCTATGTGTTCGTTCCGTTGTCTGTAGTTCATTTTTCTAACGTCCTGTACCGTGATATGCATCTATATGCACATG
>NC_068987.1:101982210-101983739 GCF_001194135.2 Octopus bimaculoides
GAGAGAGAGAGAGAGAGAGAGAGAGAGAGAGAGAGAGAGAGAGAGAGAGAGAGAGAGAGAGAGAGCGTGAGAGATTTAAAAGAAGAGTCCTCTCCCTCACTAGATTGACGCTTCATTCATTTGCATTGAGAGGTTGAAATAAGTTAATCACTCAGCATCGCATTGGCCTCTATCCAACTTCTAGAACACTCTCATTGAGTGTTCGGATACATAAGACAATAATTAGTCTTACAGCATAGAAAACAATCTCACTATTAATGCTGCTCCGATAAAATGCATCCAGCACACTCTGTAAACTGTTTTGCATACGAACTGAGACAATTGCAAGGTCGAAATTAGTCGTGATTTGAGATGTTGTTAGCTTACACCCCAAGGTAAACTGGTTCAGTAACAACTCACTGAAGTTAAGATTAGTGTGTAATTTCTCAACTCCTTTCGTATCTACGGTTACTACACACACTTTCTAAGACAGAGATCGGCAACCTTTTAGAGAAAGAGAGCCAACAATCTATGTAGTGTCTCGTAGCAGGGTCGTGTTATCATATATAATATAAATAAATTTTCTCGAACTCAGATATGTCTGTTCAGAAAGCTGCCTTCGTCATTTAAACAAGGTTCTTTATTTTACTACAGGGATAACAGAAAAACAACTATTAACACAATGTATAAGAGAATGCAAATTCCATATTACAAACGAAATACAGTTAGAAATGGCAAATTATTTAAGACACTTGTTTTTGATTATTTTTTCGATAGCTTCTTCACATCAGGTGAAATATTTGTCGATGACAGAAGCAAAACCTCAAGATAAATGCTTTCAGTACACTTTATAAATTATTGCTAGGAAAAGGAGAAATCGTATAAAAATAAATAAATAAAGAGATAAATAGATAAATAAATTAGCAGAGAAGAATGGCATACCTTTCTGATTCATCTATTCAGGTGTCAAGGAGCTTTTTTAAACAATTACCCCAAAATATATATATATATTTACGCCGACCTTACCGCCTTGATTCGAATGGAAAAAACATCATAGTTAACCTGGAACACTTATTCTTATATAATTTTACTTATGTCTAGTGAGTCCTCATTACCCCCAAGAATTTGATTTTTAACCCACTTGGGATAATTTAACCCGTTTCACTGACCCCTGATCTAGGTGGACAGTAGCGCCTAATATGATCTATCTTGGACATCAACCACTTAGCAAGATCGTAGAAGTCGTATAGAAGTTTTGTTGTTTTTGATTATCATAATGTTGTATATATAAAAGACGAATGAAGCAGAGCCCATAGGAGAACTTAATCCTTAATTCCCTTCAATGAGATTCCACTGAGGTCACATTTGTTTCCTGTCAGTGCACCGACATCACTGCGATAGATCTCATACTTATAACGAGGTCGATTCAATACAACTTTAGTTTTCCCTTCATATTTTGCTGATAAATACATACATACACATGAATACATACATTTATACATATCCATATAAATATATTCATATACACGTATATATATATACACATATAT
>NC_068987.1:101984076-101993316 GCF_001194135.2 Octopus bimaculoides
ATATATATATATATATATATGTGTGTGTGTGTGTGTGTGTATGTGTGTGTGTGTGTGTGTGTGTGTCTTTGTGTATTTTAGCAGAGGGTGTACATATTCAATAAATTTCAATTGCCTGTTTATTAAGAACTTTATGTCGTAAAAATATAATAAAAATATCGTATAAGAAATGATATATTACTTAGATACAAACATACATGCCTACATAAATATATGTCTCCATATATGTTTATATGTACATATGTATGAATATGTATCGTGCAAGTATGCGTGTGTGTACATATGTTTAGGTATGTGCATGAGAAATAGAATTATTGTTTTCTTTTCTATTTCAAAAATAGGAAACGAAATGTTGTCAATCGCTTCTTGATAGCAACCATCATTCAAAATAATGTATTTATATATGTGAATGATTTCACAGGCAATCTCCAGCTGAGTGCAGTAAAGATGCACCATAGTTATGAATGGTGACTGAATTACATACCGGCAAAATTTTAAATTGTATAGAAATAATATTTTATTTGATAGGAAAACGAATGTCTTTGAGTAGCTAAAAGAAAATATGAACAAAAAATAACGAAATATATTTTTAAAATAAGCGAAAAGAAAATTTTCAAAAGAGTTGACTGTATATTTCTCTTCTTTCTACTCTTTTCCTTTCCCTCTCACTTTGTTGCTATTACAATCTAGCTCCTTCCCTATCTAGCTATCACTCACTGTGTAAATAGTTGTGAGAATGTGTGAATATGTATGAAGTATATCATAAAATAAAATTCATGTAAATTTTAAGCATAAGCAAAATTTGTAATGTCAAGCATATATCTTGCTGAAACGGAACTTTCGGGTCAGAAATATAACAAATTACGCCAATTGTGCAGATCGCCCTTCAGAAATCCATAATAAAAGAGTGATTTCAAAACACAATATAAAAGACACAAAAATTCATATATATTCACATACATATCTATACAGATACACATGTATATGTAATATATATATGTATGTATATATATATATATATATATATATATATATATATATATATATATATATATATATATATATATATATATATATACAACACTGACACACAAATGTATGAATATATAAATGGTGATGAATTTGGAAATGCACACATCTATACAAATGTTTTGTTTGCTTTCTATAAGCGAACAACAAATGGCAAAATACAATTTGCTATTCACAATGTTATATTAGGGATGTCGTATGAATAACAAATTAGCTTCTTTAAAAGCCCCCACATCTACATAACATATATGAATGAATATATATATATTGACTTGTATGAATATAAACGTACATATATGCAAACATTTGTTCTTGTATACATACGTATATAAATAAATAAATATGTATACATATACATACGTGCATATAAGTATATATACATATATGCATGCATACACACAGACTTACTCACATACATATATATACATACATACAATTATATACGTGAATATATATATACACATACATACACACATACACACATATATATATGTGTATTCTATATATATTTTTGTATTCTATATATATACATACATATATATATATGTGTGTGTGTGTGTGTGTGTGTGTGTGTGTGTGTGTGTGTGTGTGTGTGTGTGTGTGTGTGTGTGTGTGTGTGTGTGTGTGTGTAGATATATACAAACATATAGGAGAATACGTTTGAGTGACAAATAGACAAAAAGTAATCAATACAGAAACAGAGTTTAGACGTTTATTGTAATTTACATATTATTTACTTTTTAACCTGGATCCCACGAATATCACTGTTCCTGTTACTGATTGCCAGTATTTAAGAGTTGATGTTTACAACACTAGTACGTTTAGCATAGATATATGTGGATATATTTTTTCGGTCTACATCGGAATCTAGTAATAAAGTCCCTGGTATTGATAACGACGTTTTTAATTTCTAATCATTGTTACTCTGGGGTGACAATATTGTACACTTTTCATAAAATAAATTACTAACAATCAAATACATAAAATGCTTTAAAAACTACGTAGTATACATACTTACGTACATTCATATATACATAATATGTGTATATAAATACACACACACGTGTGTGCATGGGCGTGCGTGTGTGTGAGTGTGTGTGTGTGTGTGTGTATGTTTATTTGTATGTACGTTGGTATATAATTTTTAGCTTCAATTTTTAGACATATCTGGTATCGCAATCGATTCAATATAGATCGATCTGTATCAATGAATGCTTATGTCCAAAGATACTTACGTTAAGGAAACTCCTGTTGCCTTTTTGTATATTGATATCTTCTATTAAATAAGTGATATTCTTTATTGTAGTTAAATGTATTTTATATACTCTGGAATATTTTCAAAATTCTTCTTAACGAACAGTGGATTAACTGATTGGGTAAAGAGTTCAACAACGGATATCAATTCTTTTGGTATTCAATACTGAAATTTTGAAGCCATATAACTTTGTGTGTGAGTGTATATAGTCGTTACTCTGCGCTGATCGTTCTTGATACATATATTACAATTTGAGTGTTGGAAATGACTGATACCTCATATTTGCTCCAGTCAAATAGTGATAAAGCGCCCAAGCTATAACTATTAGGTACTGTCATATAAGTTTCTATACGATAAAAGAGGAATGCAGGATATTTCTTAAAAAAAATTCGACGTAAATCAAAAGATATATTCTTGAGCGCCGCGCTGTTACTGAGTATAACGCAATGGTGTAGATTCGATCTAGAAATATTTGGGATTTAATGTATCTAATACTTAGCAGAAGAGAAGAATTTCTGGATTTTACTGAGTTTAAATTACGTATAACTTGTAATGCTTCATGCCGTTGCCAGTTTGTCTTAAATGGAAATACATACAAAGACAACAGATAAAAGGTTGGCATTGATAGAGAGAATGGAATATAAGTGGAAGTTTGCTGCGGGAAAATACACCGATTTTCTCGGTTATGTAAAATCTGAAAACTGTAAAGCTTCCACCCGGCAGGTGAGAACATTGGAGAAAATGCGAAAAGTAGTACGGGATTTGCAATACATTTATCATATATATGTATACATGGAATTAATGTATGCATGTATGTACAGCGCGCACGCACGCACACACACATGAACACACTCACGCATATACACACACGCGCACATACACACACATACACACACACAAACACACACACACAAATATATATATATATAATGTGTATCAGACTGTCATTGTATATCCTTCTGAATCAGGCTTTATAGGTCCCTGTCTGCAATGTGCTATCTATCTATCTATCTATCTAGCTAGCTATCGACACGCGCGCGCGCGCGCACACACACACACACACGCACACACACACACACACGCACACACACACACACACGCACACACACACACACATGTATATAGTCACACATACGTACATTTACTCAGTTTTTGCACATATCTATATATATACTACTTTTGTTTGCCTGTATAGATACAACATCTGTCATAAATCTACGCTGCTGTTTGCAAATTTTGTAGAATTATCGAACTGTACTTCGCAATAAGCGCTCACCTCAAAATAAGACAGGCTGGAAATTTTTGTCATACAACTGTTGGTTCAGAACAGCAATGGCGAAAAACATCGTGAAAGTTATTGACGTTGACATTATAGTGTTGTTATTCTTTAATTAGCTCTGAAGACAATTCTTGTTAGTGATTAAAATTATTCAAGCCATGACTTTGCAATCTACCATTCCACTATCAGGCATGTACATTATATTTGAAAGTCGTTGGCGGTGAGATGTTTTGATAATTCACTGCTCTTTCAAGCAATCTGAGCGATCATGTTCTTAGTTCAAATGCTGCCGAGGTCGAGGTTACCTTTCATAAGTACCAGCTGAACACTGGGGTCGATGTAATCGATTTACATCTCGCCCGAAATTGCTGGCTTTGTGCCAAAAATTTGAAATCATTGTTATTATTATTATTATTATTATTATTAAAGAATAGAAAGTTTTACAATGGTACAACAATGCACTATATACCTGTAGTCCTAGACCATTTTTTTGTTCTATAGTGCATTGTTGTACCATTCTAAAACTTTTTATTCTTTACAAACAATACCCAATACTTCAAGCGAACTACAATACTCTCCTATTATCATTATTATTATTATTATTATTATTATTATTATTATTATTATTATTATTATTATTATTATTATTATATAAACATTGATTTGCTTCTGTTCAACAGGAATATGAACTACGTCGATCCCGCAATCTCGCCGATGTCAGAGAGCTTTCGAAAATCATAGCATAGTCAAACCAATAGAAAAGAAATAAAAAAATAAAACAAAAATAAATAAATAACGACCACCAAATAACTGACAATGGATAGGTTGTTGGTCTCGTTGTTTAAGGTTGTTGCTGGTCTCACTGTTTAAAGTGGTGTTTAAGGTGGTGGTAATTCGGCGGTAATGCTAGAAGTCTGTGATATGAAGATGATGGCACTGGTAATGATTGTAGTGCTATGAAGACGGTGATAGTAAACTTTGTTTCTATGGTTGATGTGATAATGGTAGTAGTGGTGTTGGAGGTGATGGCAATGGGTAGAACTAAATAATTTGATCGTAATTGGCATCTTGAGAACACATATAATTTCCAGTAGCATAATGTAAGGTATGGTTAAAGCAAGTATCTTAATTGATGTAATGGAAATAGGAAGAAATGGGAAGAAATACATTTGGCAACGCCAGGTTAAAGCAATGGAATTGGATAGTCATTCTTTCTGAAATTTATACTGCCGGAGATGCATTGCCATGTCTTCAGAATTCTATAGACAATACCAATAAATCAAACATAGAAATAAATACAGAAATAGCGATTTTATTAAATTATTCCTAGATTGTATATCATAATGATAATGATAATGATGATGGTGATAATACTAATGTTGGGGATCCGACGACAACAACAACAACAACAACAACAACAACAACAACAACAACAATAATAATAATAATAATAATAATAATAATAATAATAATAATAATAATAATAATAATAATAATAATGGTTTCACATTTTGGTCACAAGGGCTTCTTGCGGAGAGGAAATAACTCGATTACACCGATCTCAGTGTTCATCTGGTACTTATTTTATCGACTCCGAAAGAATGATAGGCAACGTTGACTTCGGCGGAATGTGAACTCAGAACTTAGCGACAGGCAAAATACCGCTATTTTTTCTAGCGTGCTCACGATTCTACCAGCAGCCCTCTTCAACAACAACAACAACAACAACAACAACAACAACAACAACAATAATAATAATAATAATAATAATAATAAAGGCAGTGACTCTCATGGCTTCTGATCTTAATTGATTGCAAGTGTTATCATGTACATTGATTTGTTTTGGTATAAAAAGATGGGCTACAGCAAATATTCTGCTTAATATCACAGATTTGCTTGTCAGTTGTTTGACCTTAACCAGTTGAGCATGTCCCTTGATGGCTAACGATATGTGCATCTCTGATCACGAGCAGAAGTCATGGGGGAGTATCATAGCCATGTGTTGAGAGGAATTCTTTGGGGCTTGAATAATTCACATTTGGAAACATGGGTGTTTTCCTCAACATCCTTAAACAAACCTTATTCAGGGACATTTTGAGCGGGATGGGCCACTCAATGTGAAGAAAATTCTAACTGGGCTCCACCTGCGAGGACATGCGCTGTTTATCTTGATATGAGATCACCATGCCGCGCACACATGGTGGTGATGCATGTACCGGGTGTACCCTTATCAGACGGGTAGTCATGATGGGTATACTGGGCTTCATATATTTTACCCCAGTGTCACTTTGATGGCATGCACTCAATAATAATAATAATAATGTTTCAAAATTTTAGCACAAGGACAGTAGTTTCGGAGGAGGGGGCTGATTCGACGAAATTTAACTGGTACTGATTCATCAAGCCCAAAATGCAAAGTCGATCTCAGCGGAATTTGGACTCAGAAAGTAAAGCTTGATTAAATTCCATTAAGCAAACTTTCCGGTGCAGTAACCATTCTACCAGCTCGACACTGATAATTGGAGCGAAAATCTACTACTACTACTACTACTACTACTACTACCGCGTCAGACATAATACTTGGCGACATTTCTACATCCTCTTTACTTTCTGATTTCAAATGCCACCGAGGTCTACTTTGCCCATCCACACTTTTTAGTCAATAATATGAGTACTAGTTGAACGCTGAGGTCAATGTAGTCTAATTGTCCCTCCTCCGAAAATGTCTTCCCTTGTGAAAATTTAGGAAAAATATGATTACAACAACAATACTGTAGCTACCCAAATAATAATTTAGAATTATATTGGAGGCAAAAATGAACTAAGAAGATGAGGCAAAAACAAGGAAAATATTGACTGTGAAGTGTTCGTATCTGCCATGAATACAGAAAAGGAGAAATCTTATGCAACCAAACATTGGCTGAAAGATTACAAAACTGTTTTGTATAGAATCATGGAAAATTTCTTCAAGTAGTTAAGAAAGATGGGAAAAAATGAATAAATAAACACTGGTTTTTTTGTAAGTACGAAAGTTATGAAATAAAAAATACAGGTTGAATGAGGGTTTGTAATGAAGGGAAAGGAGAAACACATATACAAAAAGTGCAATGTCTAAAATTTATGGTGAAAATGGGTCTATCGAATGTCATTAGAAAGGGACAGCAAAATATAGCCCCGCGATACCCAAAACACGAAAATACTGAATAACACAGCAGTAGACAAAGTCTAGTAAGCAAAATTTGAAGGATTTAAGGCTTATGGTCAAAATCTTACCACTGAGACCTCTTAAAAGAGTATGATGAAGCAAAATACAGTAACTGCTGAATGTAGTGGCTTGGGGGGGACGTTAACCTGTTCGTTATGAAAGAATGAGTCCTGAGCCTTCTTATCAACAGTGCAAATCAGTGCACTGGGTCTTATAGTATTCATTTATTCAAAGCATGCTACAACATATGTAGATCAGAATTGGACCGCTAAACCCATGAGGTCTCCCAGACAATAGCCCAGTGGAACCATGCATTGGACGGCAATGAATGTGTCCATAAGCCTAACGCGGCAGCAATTCTATACCCTGGAAATTAAGAAAAGAGACGGTATAAATATACACCAGAAATTCTCAGCAGATGGCAAAGTGATCCCTCTCTGTGATTTGTCAATAATAATCATTCCAAAAACATACTTTTTATAAGACATTTCGTCACGCAATTTACGTACTTTACAGAATGATATAGTATCTGCTCATGCATAATCGATGCATAGTACACTGATGCATCCTTTATTCGTACAAAAATATCATACAAATCACATTCTACACTTATGTCACCGAATTTTATAACATAGACCGCACAACCCTCGTAACTGATACATTTCTCTATCACCGCTAGAGAATAAACTACACAAAATAGATGTATATTGCGAGTGAAAACATTCAATTACTCATCATTGTCACTCGTCTTTCCTGCACGGAAATTTCATTGAATTTCTGGTGGTATTTGAAAATTCCGACCATAACGCCTTCAAATACCTCATTACAACATAACAAGCTAATCTGGAGGAGAAAACATAAACATTTACAATCATTAATGAAGTGGTTATAGAGGAAGTTAATCATTGGGATAAGTTATTCACGTAAAATAAATATAAGCATCGTCTACATAGTTACTGGACTTGCTAGATGCAGCAGCAAAATCTCGATAGAATTACGTGTTATTTAACATAAACATCTGCATGGACGTATGAAGAAATTGACGTAGATAACCCAGGAAATATTTGCAACAGAAGGAAATCCGGACATTATTATTCCTTGTAGAATAATTTACTCAGTTGACATAACATTATCAGGGGAACTTGGTTCAATTCAGGTAGAGAAATCATTCCTGAAAACTGAACGTTTACAAAAAGAAATTTTCTATTTATAGACTTCGAAATAACATTCGTATATGAATAACAACTAAATCAAAAAGCTACAATATGAAGAAAAGAAAACAATGAAACCCTTGAAAGGAATCACAAGAGGAAACAGCTGACACTAGCAAAGTTTGCTGCGTATAAGGATTCCAAAGACAAAAAGAACACAGGGTTACGTGATGTTTCTGTCTGAAGCGCAAGTTTGAAAGAAAAAAATTGCTAGAACATGCTTTAAAGACTTCAGGGAAATATTCTACTTAACAGAACATGCATTAACATGAGATGATATGCATTAGTACGGCTTCCATCGATTTTGACGATGTATATACTGTTGTTTTTTCATCTCAAGAACAGTCCTACTCGTGAAATTAACATGCAATAAGTTAAGCATTTTACAGACACTTAAAGCAATTTTCAGACGAAATGTATAACGCCCTATACGAAAAAAGGCAGAACCTTCAAATTACAGACAAAGTGAAAGGAAAAGACAAAGAGAGAACTCAACTTCAGTATTGGATTGCATTGTATTAATCACCCATAAAAGTGTAAAAGGTAAGAATAGCCGGAACAGGATTTGAGCTCGGAGTGCAAAACAAGAAATTAAAAAGATGCATTGAAGGTGAAGGGTGAAAAAGTGAGTGAAAAACAATAACAGCAAAAAGTTGTTCAATATAACCGGACCATGCTAATAATTTTATAAGAGTGCAAGTCTATTCTAAAACGGTTTCCATTCCAATCCTCCGCCCCTACCACCTTGTAAGGAATATATAGCAATAGAGCAGAAAGATCCAGAAATTGTTAGATGGAAGCTTTCGTGTTAAGAGGCCTATCAGATATATATTAACATGTTTATGTATATTGCATAATTCTGAATTACGATAAAGGCAAAAGTCAATTTTTTGTAATTCAATGTATTACAAAAGATATATGTTATCCCAAGCCACTTCCAATCGAGCAGATCTAAGATCAAAGGTGTTTAAGCTGTGACCATCCTACTTTTTTAAGCATACACTATCATTTTAGCAATATATTGTCTCATTACTATCTAGTGCATCCTTCTTTGAATAGAACAGTAGAGTTTGATTTGAAGGTTGCTATTTCTTGCAAACTAAGCGTCGAAGTAAAAGCTCATTCATTTTTACGGATGAAATCAGTATCAGTTCAAGAAAACAAATGAGCAGTCACGAAAACATGACAGACTAATAAACTCCTTTTCCAATAATACACACACACACACACACACACACACACACACACACACACACACACA
>NC_068987.1:101993326-101997305 GCF_001194135.2 Octopus bimaculoides
CCCACACACACACACACACAAACACAAACACACACACACACACAAACACACACATACACACACACACACACACACACATATGAATTCACGCAAGTATTGCACATAGGCACACACATGCCTGTGTATATATGCATAATCTCAATCATGCTTTATCTGGAAGATTACAATATCCTATTAGAAGAAGAAAAAAGGCGTCGGATGTATGCATGCAGAGAACAGTTATTGATAAACAAAAGCAAAAAGAAATATGAAAAAAGATTAATTATCGAAAGGCCGTTGACAGCATACTACGTACATGGAGGTTATAGATATTGTAGAGATATTGTACTTAAACAGATCAGCCCTTATAAATGAGATATTTTATGAAATGTGTTATGAAAAAAAAAACAAACAATATTATAACATCGCAAGACAAGGAGAAAGAAATAAGAATTCTCCCTGTCACTATAAAATGAAGAATTTATCAGAGGTCTCCTTGTCTCTATTATGCATCCATTAACACATTTTCTGAATGAAATCATTAATCGCTGGTTGTAAATGCCACAGATAACTATAAAATATCTCTTCCATATAGAATATTTAAACCAATAGAAGTATTCAACCAACAATAATTTTACTGAAAAAAATTGAAAAATTCTGAGTGTGAGAGAGATCACTTCACCTGGTAGCAGTAGCATTTGCTTCACATAGCATGTTATCATCAGAAAAGAAAAGTAGAAGACATTACATAATGTAGATCTTGATCATTTTAAAATGATGGGATAATTACATCTGGAACTAGTTGTATAATGAAACTTCTCGATCATGGCTAACAACCTGCGAAAACTTTCTACCTTTGAGATACTAAATTACGAACGTGTATAGATAAATTTGACAAATTTACTTTTGAATATATAAAAAACTACAACAAAGGAGAAAGTTAGAATTAAAGATTATTGAAGAGTCAGATATTGATGAAGGGTATTGGTATACTGTTTGGAAGAATAACCATAGAATAAATAATTGAAATGACGTTGAATGATGAAACTGGATGCAGAGATGACTTGGACTAGCCCGAATTCAAATCCCACCAATATCAATTTTATGCTTCACCTTTCCAGATTTTCAGAGTGGCTGAAAGAATTAAGTACGGGTGTCAATTTCATCGTCTACAACCTTCGCCAATATTCGGTGGAGTTTAAGAACTGCCAAAATTGATCGTTATATAATATATCAGTCTTCATAAATTTGAAAACCTGTGTAGGTTAAATCTAAGTTTTATTCTTCGGAAATCAATAGAGTACTCATCAAGACCTAGGCTCGATTCAACTCATTGAAGTCCTGAGTTTGATAGGATGTTTTAACATTCAGACCTGTGGAAAGAAACTATTCTCTGAGACATTCCCTAACGCGTCTATAATTATCAGGCTATTAAATCGGTGGCTCGGCAAAATTGTTAGATTGTCGTTTCAAATGCGTTTGCAGCATTTAGTCAAGAGATTTTTATATTCTCATTTTCCGGCATATTTTTCTCACACGTTAGAAGCACGTGTATTTTTGGTTTCGTATTTTGGTATGCATTCAACCTAATAATGAAAGCAATACTATCAGTATCCTTCTCCATATTATTGTAATAATAATGATAATAATAATGATAATGATGATGATGATAAAATAATGGACAAGCAGCTTGCTTCCCAACCACATGATTACAGGTTCAGTTCCACTGCATGCGCATCGGAAAAGTATCGCCTACTATAATCTCGAGTTGACCAAAGCCTTGTGAGTGGATTTGGTATATAGAAACTGAAAGAAGCCCGTCGTATATATATTTATGCCTCTGTGTGTATGTGTGTGTGTGTGTATGTGTGTGTGTGTGTTTGTGTGTGTCTGTGTTTATCGATCACAGCCAGTTGAAAACCGGTGTTGGCGTGTTTACGTCTCCGTAGCTCAGCGTTTCGGTAAAATAAAAGATAGAATAAGTACTAGTTCTTTAAAAAAATAAGTCCCGCGGTCCATTGTTCGACTAAAACTTCCCAAGGTGGTTCCCCTGCATGACCGCAGTAAAATGACTGACACGAGTTAAAGATAAGATATAAAAGATAAACATACCTGGAAAAGATTGAAAAGTAGAACCTGAAAAAAAAAAAAGAAAGAAATTGCACGAACGAAGGCAATGAAGAGACTAACTGTTGTAGACTGGGAGAACTAACAACCAAGTTCGAGAAATATATCGGAGGAATTTGAATTGACATGAAACTAGAACATGCTCAGAAAACTCTTCTGTTGACGAACGCAAACGTTTTGAGATTGGAGCTTGGAAATTAAGTGTCGCCGAAAGAGGAGCCGTGAGACATTTGACAACATGTTGTTGCCCATTCTCATGGAATTAATCGGAACAAGTAAAGTCGAGAGTTCTGAGACGAATAATAATAATAATAATAATAATAATAATAATAATAATAATAATAGTAGTAGTAGTAGTAGTAGTAATAGTAGTAGTAGTAGTAGTAGTAGTAGTAGTAGTAGTAGTAGTAGTAGTAGTAGTAGTAGTAATAATAATAATAATAATAATAATAATAATAATAATAATAATAATAATAATGATAATAAAAGTAATAATAATAATAGAACTCGAGTAGAAACAAGCTTACAGATACCTCGGAATAAATGAGGGTATGAAATGAGGGTATGAAATAGAAGATCAGCAGTGTTACAGGAGAGTTCGAGCAGTCCTAAAATCCGAGTTAAAAAAACCTAGCAAGGAGTTAACCATAAATTCTTGAGAAGTTCCAGTTGTTATTTCTAGTTTCAAAGCCTGACATCTTTATCTACCCAGAGCTCAAGGACGTGGAGGCTTGATCCAGTTTGAAATCTCCTACAAAATCACCACTACTGAATTAGCGAAATATCTTGAAACATCTAACGGCTGGATGCTAAAGATCGTTGGAAACCATAAGAGACTTATGAAGGAGAGCAAGCAATTTTGAAATGTGTTGATGTATAATACCCAAGTTGAAAAGCATGGTGGAAGAGCATCAACTGCAGTTGCAAAGAAGGTTACATCAATAGCAAAGCAAAAGGCGTTTGAACAATTGGCTGACAGGTGGGAACAAAGACCTTTGTATGGCAAATATGTGGATCGTAGCAAACAAGCTGATAAAGACCAGAAGCACACCTATCAGTGGCTAACGAGCTCAAGGCTAAAAAAAGAGAGTCAAGACTTTATCTTTGCAGCCCAAGTTCAGAGCTTATTGGCCGGAACTATCAGGCTAATGTGATGAAAAATGGCATTGACCCAAAGTTCTGATACTGCGACAATGGGATGAAAACAGTAGACCACCTAATCTCAAGATGTAAGGTTTTAGCACCTGTAGACTTCAGCAGAGTCGATAAAATAAGTACCAACTGAGCAGTGAGGTAAATGCTAATCTAGCAGAAAGGAAAATTATTGTCGTTACGAAGAAGCATTATAATTTTGTCTTTGTCTGTCTGTGTGTGTGAATAGGTATACATACTAAAAAAACAAATGAGACATACATGAGTATAATAGCAACGGTAAATGAATTATAAATTTCACCTTTATTTGAACGTAATTAGTCTTTATTTGAACGTAATTATTCAAAATTACGACCGATTTTAATTTTTTGACCTTCTCACTGTAAAATTTAAAGAATTGATTTGAATACGCAACAACTCGAAACTCGGAGTAAACATCTATAACAACACCAGTTCTTCCACTTTGGCAGAGGACCAGCAGTTTGTGATGGAAGGGTGAAGTTGAATACATCGACCTTACAACTCGAACCTAACTTATTTTTCGACCCCCAAGAAAGGAAAAGCAAATTCGACCTAGGCACAATTACAGCTTAGAGCAAACACGGACATGTCGCCAAACATTTTCTCTAGCACGTTAAAGATTCTACTGTTGCCGACGCTATCAATATGGGCGGTATAATAAAATCAATTTTATTTATGGAAGATTTATATTTTCGTTCGT
>NC_068987.1:102000170-102002772 GCF_001194135.2 Octopus bimaculoides
TATATATATATATATATATATATATATATATATATATATATATATAGAGAGAGAGAGAGAGAGAGAGAGAGAGAGAGAGAGACTCCTGGATACCAATGCCTCTTTTGCACACACACAAACACACATATATATATATAGGATATGTGCATAAGCACATAATGAATAAATACATGTAAATACACATATGCCTATACACATGCCAATAAATAACTATATGGTGTTGTCTTTGTGAGTATGCTTGGGTGTACGTCTATGTTTGCATATATTTATGTATGCATGTTTGTATAGGTTTCTAAGTATATATGTATGTACTTATTTATTCAAACCTAAAACTAATTGGATGCAATATTCGAGCTTACCATGTCAAAAGTTTGTAAAACTCAAAAAAAACATTCTCACGTAATTTAGCAACACACAGATAAAGCCGCATTCTATATACTCTTCTCTTAGAATCATGCATCACATGTAGCTTTATTTTATTCTTTCCTACATCCTGCGGTTGTCATATTAGTGTTAAGCACATGGGTTTATTTTATCTAATATTTCATAGTGCCTACGTAGAGCACCTTGAAAGCTAAATGAATATGTCATTTGACAGGTTTATCGTTACTATATGATCAATGGTTATATTTTCGGAGTCCATTGCGATGCAATCATTTGGACTTGTGTCTTCCAGTTCATAATCATTTACTTCGAATTTATTGTTTATAAAGAAAGCTAATCCTTAGGGCAAGTTATTAAAGGGATCTCACGTGAAAGTCGAAATAAACAATGTCTACATTGTTACTCGACTTACTATATGCAGCAGCCAAATCTTCAAAGAACTGCGTGCTATTAAACCGAAATATCTCCAAAAACACAAACATCCACATGAACTTATAAAGAAATAGAAATAGACAACAGAGGAAATATTTTCGGCAGAAAGAAATCTGAACGTCAAGACAACATAGCTGAAACAGGTAGAAATATTTTAACATTTACAAAAAAGAAATGTTCTATTTATAGACTTCGAAATAAGGCTCATATATAAAAATAATGATTAAATCAAATAACAATAAATCAAGAAAAGAAAAACAAAATGAAACTCTTGAAAGGAATAATATAAATTTCATTGAACTTCAGTTGGTATAAAAAAAACTTCCGATCAGGACGCCCTCAAATGAGACGTTGCCTGCTTTGCCCCACGTCTGCTTAAGCCAAATGATGCTCTTGCATGATTCTTATTTCTACTCCTGTTCCCAAGTGTGACACGGTTCTGCTATATATATATATATAAACACGCACACAAACGTACGTATATAAGTGTGTGTATGCGTGTGTGTATGTTTGTATGTATATATGTGTCAACATATATATATATATATATATATATATATATATATATATATATATATATATATATATGTATGTGTGTGTGTGTGTGTGTGTGTGTGTGTGTGTGTGTATATATATACAAGGATTTACTTTTCGTAATGCGATAAAAAAATCCAAGGGTGTGTAAATTATAGAACATTTATAAATAGGTCTTACAGCTGTTTCCAGGATGTAAGACCTAGTTATCAATGTTCTGTAATTTACACGGCCTTGTTTTCTTTTTATCTCATTACGAAAAGCTGATATATGACCTACGTTGGACCCCTCATTGGCATAATCACCGAACCTGGAGCTTAAATATGCATATACGTGGCTATGCAGTAAGAAATTTGCTTCCCAGCCACATCATCCGGGTTCAGTCCTATTGCATGGCACTTTGGGCAAGTGTCTTCTACTATAGCCTCGTGCTAACCAAAGTGTTGCGAGGGGATTTGGTAGACTCTCGTCGTATATGAAATGAATCTATCTATAAGTGTCTGTCTAAGTTCCCCGCTACTGTTCGACAAACGGTGTTGGTCTGCTTATGTCTCCCATTACTATAAGTATGGTAGGCGCAGGATTGGATCTGTTATAAGAAGCTTGCTTCCCGAGCATGTAATGCTGGTTAAGTTCCTGTGTCAAGTTGCTTTTATTTTAGCCTCGGGCCGACCAAAGACTTCCGAGCGTATTTGGTAGACGGTAACACTAAGAAGCCCATCATTTATATTTCTCTGAGTGTGTGTGTGTGTGCGTGTGTGTGTGTGTGTGTGTGTGTGCGTGTGTGTGTGTGCGTGTGTGTGTGTGTGTGAGTGTGTATGTCTGTCTGTTTTTTTCTGTGTTAGTCCCTCAAAACTGCTTGATAGATAGATGTGATTGATAGATAGACAGACAAATAGATTTCCCAATATAAATATCGATAAATACAACATATATGTGTGTTTGTATGAGCGTGTAGATAAGTGAAGCCTGTTTGCTTGTCTCTTTCTCTCTATATACATGCATGTGTACAAATGTACAAACAGTCACAGACGCACAGATATACACACACTGACCAGACAGACCGTGAGGCAGAGAGAGAGATAGAGATAGAGAGAGACAGGGTGTTGGACAGATAGGTAGATAGATAGATAGATACATTTCTTTTATTAGCCACACAGGGCTCAACGAAGATGGGACAAATACAATGTAGAGCTTTTCTTTTTGGGAGGGGGAAGGAAGGAAAAAAAAAAAAATTGGTGGTGTCGATCAA
>NC_068987.1:102011091-102015589 GCF_001194135.2 Octopus bimaculoides
GAAAAATATATGTTCACGAAGTATTTTGTGTTATACACAACTTATACAAAATTTTAAAACAAAATAGGTCTTTTAAGAGGTGAAAAATGCAACTTACATGGGAGCCGATGTGTCTACCGTCCGTCCATGATGATCAGATAGATAGATAGATAGATAGATAGATAGATAGATAGATAGATAGATAGATAGATAGATAGATAGATAGATAGACAGACAGGTAGATAGATAGATAGATAGATAGATAGATAGATAGATAGATAGATAGATAGATAGATAGATAGATATGGAGAGAGTGTGGATATAATGCGACCACTACTGATGGAACGCCGAATGCACTCAGTGTCCATGTGGAACAAAGAGATGGTGTACCGCTAGCAAGATTTCCTTACTTCATTAAGATGCTATTCATTAACGTTTCTAATATTCACGTACAACTAAATAAAATCTTTAGTTTCAAGTTCCAAATTCTTTTATTTATACCAATTCCAAATCTAAATATAGCTTAATGGCTTTCGTAGAGAAGCACGTAAGGGACAATATGGCGGCTACAAGCATCGTAAACAACTATAAACTACTGCCGCTACTTCTATTTTTACTAAGCTAATGCTACACCTATCAATGTTATTAATGAAATAATAATAATAATGATAATAATGATGATGATGATGATGATGGTAATAATAATAATAATAATAATAATAATAATAATAATAATAATAATAATAACAATAATTATAATAATAATAATAATAATAATAATAATAATAATAGAGAGCCATGACTAATAGAATTAACACGAACACCGGCGTGAATGAGGACAGTACTACAGACGAAAAACGTTCGCTCGGCATGTGACCTGTTGGGGAGCAGCACATTATACGACTTAAAAAATAAATGGCCGGAAAGGGACCCTGTGAGACCTCTGGCAGCAGGTTGCTGTCCTTTCTCACAGAATCAACCAAAGCGAACAAGACAGAGCGCTCTCAGAAGTAAGAGGATAATAACAATAATAATCCTTAATACTAAAGGCACAAGGTTTGAAATTTGGTGGGATGAGACAAGTCGATTAAAACAACCCCACCTCAATGTTTCACAGTGACTTAATTTATCAACCCTTAAAGAATGACTTCGGCGGAATTTGAACTTAGAACGTAAAAGCGGACAAGATGCCGCTAAGCGTATATCCCGGCATGTACCGACTCTGTCAGCTCGCTGTTTTAATAATGATGATGATGGTGATGATGATGATGATGATGATGATGATGATGATGATGATGATGATGATGACGATGGTGCTGCTGATGATGATAATAATAATAATAATAATAATAATAATAATAATAATAATAATAATAATAATAATAATAATAATAATATCGTTGTTGTTGTTGTTGTGATAGGCGTCACACAGTATACAATATCGTGAGGTTGTTGATTGAAGATATTGTATCTAGCGGGGTTGTGTGCTGTTTGTCAAGTCACAAGGACCTGAGACAGACAGTACTTTACGCAATATGTGTGCAGTTCCAAGTAATGCCGACTTTTGTAATGCATCTTGATTGTAGTGTGCCTCTAAGGTTTTCAGATGTTTTTTTCAGATTGAACACAATGCTCCGATGACAGTAGAGATAACCTTTATGTTCGACTCTCATAGCTGCTACATCTTAGCGATCTCAGTTCTCAGATCTCCATATTTATCAACTTTTTCTCTTTCTTTCATGATGATATGCTGATCTCCTGGCACTATTACGTCGATTATTAGGCACTCTTGTTTGTCCCTCCTAAAGGCTACTATATCACGCCTTCGGTGCTCTAACACTTTGTCTGTCTGGAAATCAAAGTCCCAGATGACTTTTGCCATCCCCTATTCGTCCATTTCCTTTTCCGTTGTATGTTGGTACCAAGCGCCCGAAACCTCATATCCATACTTACGGCGTAGTAGCCAGTGGATGTTTTGAGCTACTTTGACGTGCAAGACTTTCACAAGCACTAACAATGTGAGTCACACTTTCGATCTTCTTCCCACACATTCTGTAGAGGTCCGATGCACTTGAGTAGTACATATTCTCTTTCGCTGAGTTATTATTGTTATTATTGGTGTTGTTGTTGTTGTTGTTGTTGTAATTCTTCTTCTTCTTCTTCTTCTTCTTCGTCTTTTTCTTCTTCTTCTTCTTCTTCTTCTTCTTCTTCTTCTTCTTCTTCCTCTTCTTCTTCTTCTTCTTCTTCTTCTTCTTCTGCTTCTTCTTATTCTTATTTATTTATTTATTCATTTACTGCTTTTGCACAGCTTCTAACGCTGGAGATGTACTACAGTGTCAGCTGTTCACTACCAGTGAACTAAGGTAACACGTCTTACTTTTCGAACACCTTCCGGAGTATTCGAGCGGTTCCAAGCAGTGTTGTTTTCTGCAACTGCTCCACCCTTATTGCAGCCCGTATGTGTTCCATGTGTTTCTTAAGATTTTTACTCCATGTCCCCAGGGCTCCGAAAATTATTGATACTAATACCACCCTTTTTCTCGACCACAGCTGCTTTACCTCCCAAGCTAACCTGTCATATCTTTCGACTTTTCTTTCTTCCTTATCGCATACCTTGTTGTCAGCTAGGCATACTCTATCGATGATCCAGCATCATTTGCTTTCTTTCTTAATTAGCACCATGTCTAGTTTCCTATTCTCTATCTCATGGTCGCACTGAATCATAAATTCTCATAGGACCTTTGCATTATCATTTTCGATTATGACTTTGGAATTACGTTCGTACCACATTGTCAAGTCCATACTTGTTGCAAAGTGTCCAATGGGCAATCCTTGCTATATTGTCATGACGTCTGCTACATTCTTTCTGGGTTAGTTGCGTACATTGAATGGTAATATGCCATGCAATTCCACCATTTTGTCCACAAGTTCTGCACTTATCACTTTCTGATGTGTTGTCTATTCTGTATTTGATGAAATTCGTTCTTAGTGCTTGCTCTTGGGCTGCTCAGATTAGACACATTTCCGGATTCCGGTTTTAAATCCCTTTTGGTCATCCATAGAAATTTTTTTTTCTCTGTCTGTCTTATCTTCAACATCCTTATGAAATTGTCCATGCATTCTTTTCTTTATCCACCTATTTTCAGTTTCATTCATTCTCAAGTGCTTGTACAGTGTTTTATCTTTGCAATCTTCCATCCTACACAAGCCTGACCTTCTTAGTTCCAATAATAGTGGCTCTGTGGCATTTTTACATACCATGCTATGCTCCTTTCCTCTGCTCTAATGCTGTGTTCGCATCCAATCAGTCTCCTTTCCCCTCTTTTTTCTTGGTACATAGAGTATATCTGTCACGTTTTTAGTGGAGTATCCCATAACTAGTCAGTAACTTGCTCATCTTTCTCTCTAAGCTTTTTACTTCGTCTATTATATATATATATATATATAATTATTAATTTAATATATAAATTACCCAGAAATTTTAATTTTATGCTGACTACCTGATTTTATTCTTCTATTACATACATATATATATATGGGAGAATTTACAAAAAAAAACCAGCAGACGAAGACAGCTGGTGTAAACAACAAATGGGTACATGAGTGTATGGGTGCTGTTAATTATCGATATTTGTCAGACTATTTTCAAATTAATTAGGAAACTCTTCACATTTTTTTTTTTTTTAATGTCATTAAATTTCCGTCTGAAATACTTCTTCCAGTATAATTCGCTTCCATTTTCCTTTCAACCTCTGTTTAAATTGACCATTAGTTTGATTATCCGCCAGATAATGTCAGTTGGTAATAAAACAATTCACTTCAAATACATATGATTGATGTCATTGGAGCGAAGAGTACTTTAGGCTCTCCTTCAATGAATTGAATATATGGATATAGTATATATATGCAATGATTGTATATTGTTTATTTCGATTAAAATTGTGTAAGGCTTTATACGCGTGTGTATATGCACTCCCCATACACAGACAGATACACACACACACATTTCATACTACATACATTATGATTTTATTTCCAAAACATCGGAAGCGATACATCTGGACAACTCAGGGAAAATAACCAATATTATCGCTAATGGTATTATTTTCAATGTTGTGTATTAGTCAGCCGTTACAGCGTCAAGCAAGTAATCCACTAGTGTTTCACACGGTGATTTACTTTTTGCATTCAATTCTCGTCGAGATCGATATTGACTTTTATGGTTACTAAGTCGAGGAAATAATTATCAGTGAAATACTTGTATTCTTTTAAACAGTCATGCCCTCCCAAGAAAGTTAAGACGTGCTTTTTTTACGAAGTCAGCAGCTATAGTAGTACTCTTGTGTCTTTCTTCATCACAACATATGAACGTGAAAGGAAGGAGTGATAGATGAATAAGGAAGGAAGGGGTAAAAATAAATGAAAGAGCCTTTGAACTCAGTGTGAGTATATGTGTGTGTATGTAAAAGGGAGGTATGTGAATATGTGTGTGTGTGTGTGTGTGTGTGTGTGTATGTAA
>NC_068987.1:102015599-102018979 GCF_001194135.2 Octopus bimaculoides
TGTGTATGTAAAAGGGAGGTATGTGAATATGTGTGTGTGTGTGTGTGTGTGTGTGTGTGTGTGTGTGTGTGTGCAATGGAAATAGGATGGTAACTTTCAACGATGAAAAAGAATCAAACAGCGTTTCAACTCTGTGTGAGTATATGTGTGTATTTGTGTGTTTGTACAAAGGAAGTAGGTGAACGTATGTGAACATTGACAAGTGTATTAATTTGATTTACCATCTATATTTATATACAAAATATTACAATTAGCCGTCACTTGTGGCGACACGGGGCCAGCTAGTTACTAATAGTTACGAAATCAGGTAACAATTTGGCACAATTGTTAGCACAGCGGGCAGAAATTCTAATCTGTACGTGCCGAGCAATGCAACACGTCCAGTGCTCGATCACTACTGAATCGTGGATTTATTTGGACCACCTGCCGTCACGCGTAGTACGAGTTCGGCTATGGGCTGAGTCCACTGTAAAAATCGTCCCGTCCCCTTCCTTTCGCCGAGAATAGTAAAGTGTTTATCTGCCTAGCTACCTTAACGAAAGAGCTTATGTATTTTCATCAGACCTCATCAACTGTTTCAAGTTTAACTTGAAAAGGAAAATGACGATAGAGAGGAAATTGTTCTTTTGCAGTAAATTTGTTGAAAAGTGGCTTAATGCGGCAAGGGTGGTCCGAGTAAATGGGCCTACTTTAAGCATTGTCTTCTAGATTAAAAGAAAACGATTAGGAGAGGTTACTTGCCCCAATGTCTGGGCGATCAAGGTGTAGGGTTTCCACGGGCAGCCCTATGAAGTATCATTCTTTTAGGAAATTATTATTAAAGTGTATTTCATTTGTATTCGCTCCTTTAAGTAACCCCACATTGAATTGTAACGTTCCCAATGTTTACGTGAGCCATTAGTGGTTAAGGTAGAAAACATTATCAGTTTCGGACATCTTGAACAAGTTTAGCGGTAATCTTCCTGCCCTTTACATTCTGGGTTCAAATTCCGCAGTGGTCGACATTGCATTTCATCATTTAGTCTCTTGGTTTCTATTGTTTATTCTACGTTACATCTCTAGGTTATTCATTAATCCTAATATTATCGTAAGAGCTTTGAGATGTAAGAACTGTTCACTAAGCTTTGCCAGCCAGGGATAATCTAATTAAAACTCACAGCTTAATATTCACTCCATTTAATTAAGACTTTGTGTAGGCAGAATCATTATCGCGCCGAAAGAAATGCTTAGCAACGTTTCTTTCAAATTTCTGTTCAGAGTTCAAATACTACCAGGGTCGACTTTACCTTTTATCCTTTCGGGGTCGATAAAATAGTTACCAGTTGAACACTGGGTACGATGTAATTGACTTACCTCCTCTCACCAAAATTGCTAGTCTTGTGCCAAAATCAGAAAACAATAATTACTCCACATATTTAACAGTTATTTATTTTGTTCTTAATCACTTCATATTTTTGATGGAACTCTACTCCGTAACTGAATGTTACAGTATTCGTGTTTCTGTACAAAGCTTTAGCTCATAGCTCTTTTTCAAATGTTCCTCTGACGCAACTATGCTTTCATCCTTACCTTTTCTTTTTTTTCATTTGTATGTACTATATACCATTCAGTTAATTAGCATGTGACTGCTCTAATTCTCTTATCTCCATTTCTTTATCTAACTTAGCATTAGTATTTCTAATTAAGTTTTCTCTGAAGGTTGACATCGCTATTTCTCTAACCCGAATTTAATACCTATTCCACATTTAATTAAAATTGTTTTCTTATAATTGTTTACTTTGTTTGTATCTGCAAAATCGTTTGGCATTTATTTCTTACATATTTGAGATACCTGTTTATTATTAGTGACACCTTGCTTGTGGTTAAATTTCCTGTGTAACGAAACATCATGTAAACAACCATGTAAATCTCATACTTGATTTACTTTTATTTATGTCATGCTCAAAATATCTTCCCTCAGTCAATTTTCCTTGACGGGTTTTATTTTTCTCTTATAACTTTTAATTGTTTCAGTCATTAAACCGTGGCCATGCACTCTGAGGAATCTTTAGTCGAACGATTCGACCAAAGTAAATATTTCTTTTCAAGCGTGGTACTAATTTTAGTAGCCTCGTTTGCCGAATCGCTAATTTATAGGGACGTAAACAAACTATCACCGGTAGATTAGCGGTGGTAGGGGACAAACACTGACACACACGTATATAGGTATATGTGCGTGTGTGTATACATGCACACACATATTCATTTATAAGTATACATATATATAGAACATATATATATATATAATAAAATATAAAATAAATGTGCCTTTTTAAAGCCTAGCCAGGCTCATGGGCCTGGTTTCCCTGTTTTAATGGCGTATGTGTTCCCCCCCCCCCAGCTGGACGGGACGCCAGTCCATCGCAACGTTACTCATTTTTGCCAGCTGAGTGGACTGGAGCAAAGTGAATTGTTTTGCTCAAGAACACAACGCGTCGCTCGGTTCAAGAATCGAAACCACAATCTTGCGATCATGATGCTGACACCTTAACCACTAACCCACGCGCATTCCCCCCACCCCCATACACACACACACACACACACACACACACACACACACACACACATATATATATATATATATATATATATATATATATATATATATATATATATATATATATATATCCTCTTACAAATATACTTATAGATAGGCACATGCATATGTGTGGGGGTGGGGTGGGGGTGTAACATTTAATATACAAATGTACACTTATTAAAGTAAGAGCTATCAATAGATTCTTGCGATTGAAACACGTGGTTAGACAGATTTTTATAACACGCATTGTGTCTACAAACGATCCCCAGGCTCTAAGCAAAGTAGTTTGTTTCTATTTCACTGGTACAAACACTGTTTTCCCTCTGTTACGCATATATTGCATCTTTTGATCAATTTGCATATGGCATAGATTTTTCCATTTCATTGTATGTGGTATGCAGTTGATCTTCAAACACCATACGTTATCAGATCTATGCCGTATGTAAATGGATCTTAGTGATGAAACTTATGCATCCATGTGAAAGTTTGCGTAGGTTGGTGATAGTTTGCACATTCCTTTTAAATCTAAGTATTCCGTCAAACTGTTTAATTGCAGATCAGAAATTTTCGCCTAATGGAGGCATCTGAACAAATTTCTTTTCATGAAATGGAAGACACCCCTCTCTCCTGACTGAGCAGCTGTGTCGCAAACTTAGCACTACTTTTATGACTTATGATTTCTAATTTATAATTTATGATTTCTAATTTATGATTTATGATTTCTAATTTATGATTTATGATTTTTTATTTATGATTTATGATTTCTAATTTATGATTTATGATTTCTAATTTATGATTTATG
>NC_068987.1:102019131-102020353 GCF_001194135.2 Octopus bimaculoides
AATTTATGATTTCTAATTTATGATTTATGATTTCTAATTTATGATTTATGATTTCTACGGTAAGTCTATTTTCTGTCTTTTCTTTGCATTCTCTTTTCCGTTTTTCGTCTTCTTATTCCACTTTTGCATCAGTTTTCTCGTTTTATTTTGTCGCGGTTTCTCATGTACCAGCGTCTTGTGTGTGTGTGTGTATGTGTATTAATGTGAATGTGAGTATGTGTGTGTGTGTGTGTATGTGTGTGTGTGTGTGTGCGTGTGTGTGTGTGTGTGTGTGATGTGTGTGTGTACTGCAGACTTCTTTGTGGTTCTTTGTGGTTCTATGTTGTGTGCTAAATACTTCAAACATAAGGTTGGCATTTTGTCATTACCTCGTGTCTTAAACCTGTTTTTTTTTTCTTTTTTAGCATCTTGGCAACATTCTAATGCTACCACCTACACGTATCCTTCCTACTGTCACCACAACCACCATAGCCCCGACAACCACCACTGCAACCCCACCACTACTACCACTACCATCCCAACTGCATCTATCACTACCATCGAAACTCCCACTGCCAGACCAACCACTTCATCTCCCACAGCCACAACCACCTACACCGCAGGCACTATCACCACCACTACCAACGCCGCCACAACTTCCGTCAACCTTGTCACCAACACAGCCGCCACCGCCGTCGCCAAATCCACCTCCATCACCACCGGGCTGGTACCATCAAATAATCGTGTGAGTAGCCGCAAAAACAGAGATGCTGAATCTCCTTCAGAACACACTATAACGTTCTAGAAAAAGAGAGATTTGTTAATGTGATCCTACTTTCCTTGTACACAGAAATAAAAAAGGACGGTCACCTTTGGAACGCATCTGATCACAAGTGCGCTTTATTACGTTTAACATGACGTTAAACACCAACAAAACACATCTGTCTACACCGCCGTACCGCCCATACAATTTACAAGTTGCTACCATCATCATTAGCACTACCACCGCCAACAGCATGGTTATGCTATCTTTAATGCCCTGATCGCCATCGCTACAAAATATTTCCACAGCTATGACTGTTATCAGTTCTCCTATTTGCGTCAAAGTCGCTTACATGACCACCAGCACCATGTCTTTCATTGAAGTTACAACCAACGGCGCCAGAGACAGCTCCATTCTTCACGCACTATCGTCATCGTCATCAGCATCACCACCACCACCACCACCACCACCACCACCACC
>NC_068987.1:102020980-102025104 GCF_001194135.2 Octopus bimaculoides
GCATATATTGTTTATATAATAAATTACGCTGTGCGTATCTATGTGTGTAACAATTTTAGAGTTCGGATTCTAGAGTTAGGATTAGTTTTAGGGTTAGGGTAAGGGTTAGGGTTAGGGTTGAAATGTCAGAACTAACGGGGATTAATACGATATACACCGTTACAGCGCTAACTGCTTTCAACTGAATAGACGTCAGTGATTAGTAGAAATTATCGAAATAAGACAATTTTTTACATGAAATAAATTCGAATACAATTTTTTTTTTCTGTTCTATAACACAAAATAGATAAGTATACGAAGTTTGAAAGTCTTTCGGTACCAAAAACACTACTTAAAACATAAATGAAAACTGGTGCCCCCGTTTTGAAATAGATTCCCGTCGGTTACTACGACGAGGGTCCCAGCTGATACGATCAATGGAACAGCCTATTCATGAAATCAATGTGCAAAGTGACTGAACAATCCACAGACACGTGGACTCCTAATGTAGTTCTCAGGGAGATTCAGCGTGACACAAAGTGTGACAAGGCTGGTCCTTTGAAATACAGGTACTACGCATTTTTGCCAGCTGAGTGGACTGGAGCAACGTGAAATAAAGAGTCTTGCTTAAGGACACAGCGCGTCGCCGGGAATTGAACTCACGACCTTACGATCGTGAGCCGAATACCCTAACCACTAAGCCACGCACCTTCACAACAACAGCAACAATAGCAACACCAACACCACGACCAACACGACTGCCGGCTCCGCCGCCGCTATCTCCATTACCATCATCGTTTCTCCACCATTTATATTATACTTTATTCTTATTCTTAGAATGTAATGCTAAACCTAACACGAGCTATGAAACTGGAGACACTCAACTGATGTTGGCGCTTGACTCGAGGTCGTTCAGTACGATTTGCTCTTGTATTTCAAACAATCACAGCAATAACGACAACAACAACGACAAGAAGGAAATTCTAAAACAAACACGAAAAGAAGAAAACGCAGAAGGAGGTGAAAGAGGATGAAGTGAAAGCGGAAGAGGCGAAAGAGGACAAGGAGGAGGAAGAGGACGAAGAGGGGAGAGAGAGGAGAGAGGGGAGAGAGAGGAGAGAGGGGAGAGAGAGGAGAGGGGGGAGAGGGAGGAGAGAGGGGAGAGAGAGGAGAGAGGGGAGAGAGAGGAGGAAGAAGAGAAAGTTGAGGAGGTGGAGGAGATGGAAGATGTGAAAGAAAGATAGAAGGAGAAGAAGAACAACAACAATAACAAAATCAACATCATCCTATAATGGAATCCAGAGCCAAAAACGGGGTTCATCGAACCAGGAAAGGGTTTCTGTAATTGACTGTTCAAGCTGCTCGAAGTTGCAGGGGAATCTCCGAAAATCACACCCTGTAAATATAAAAAAACAAAAACTATTAGAAATAATAATAATAATAATAATAATAATAATAATAATAATAATAATAATAATAATAATAATAATAATAATAATAAAACGGTGAATATGTAAAGATAGATAATGCCTAGAAGAAAAGGCAAGTTAATCCTGATTGGAATGTCTTTGATTATAAAACTGCTTAGCTTGGTCATACCCAGGGTTATACAACAACAAAAACCGAAACGTCAAAACCAACCCCACAACAAAAACATCATCAGCTACTGAAAACAGCCAATAAGAATTTAAAAGAAAAGTAAAAAAAAATTTAATGGGAAACTATGACATTGAAAAGAAAAGGAATCTTAACAAAGGAAATTCGGAAGCAAAATGGAATCAAGACTATAAAGTCATATACAAGTATAGCAATGACAATAACAGAACCAAGCGGAAAAAGCATAACAGCAAGAACAACGGATAACAGAATAGTGACTATACAACAACAGGTAGAACAAAAGGAAAACATATTACTAACAACAGCAGCTAAAACAGAGACAACAACAAGGAAATGAGTAACAGTGAGAACAAAAATTAACAAAAATTCGAATAAATAAATAAATAAATAAATAAAAGGGCTAAAAGCTATATGAAATAAATATAAAAAAAAAACATTCCGAAGATGAGGAAAATATTCACAGAAATATAAAAGCTAAGAGAGCAAAATTCATTGGCAACAACGATCGTAATAGCAACGGAAAGGAACATTCTTCAGTACGTCGTATCAGCATCAAGAAGAATGTAAACAATCTGACAACAACAACAACATCAACAACAACTGCAACAACGACAGCAACAACAATAACAATAATATTTATAACATCAGTATTAACAATGACAACGAACAACAACAACAACAACAGCAATAGACTTAGTCATAATGTAAAGACGGTTAATCTTTATAATATTCTTCGACTCGAATTTCGTGGCATTCAAACAAGCTTTAAAGGATATTCTTGATTACCATTCTTTTTTCAAATGTACTTCTTCTTTTATATTTTGTCTTCCTTTATATATATATATATATTTTTCTTATTTATTCGTTTCTCTTCACCTTACTCTTCATGTCATTATTGTTGTTGTTGTTGTTGTTGTTGTTGTTGTTGTTGTTATTGTAGTTGTTCTCATTGTTTCTGCTCACGAATTCTGTTCTTCTCTATTTTCATTCTTAATCATAATTTTCTTCGTCTTTCTTTTCTGTCACCTTTTGCTGCCGCTGTTGTTGCCGTTTCTACTACTACTACTACTACTACTACTACTACTACTACTACTACTACTACTACTACTACTACTACTTCCACTTTTTTCTTTGGAAGAAATTGGCAATGCTCTTTCTGATAAGGGATAGCTTCCACCTAGTTTACAAAGCTGAACACATGTATGTTCAACAGTAATGAAAATGCCAACATCACTACTCCATTTCTTACTGTTTTCTAACTCCTGCCCACTTACTCTATTCAAAAGGACCAAGCCATTCATATGATATTCATAGATATTCCTATGTCCAGAGTCACATCCTACGTGAAACTTCGACTGCTTCCTTACCCGATGCAATTACTTGTTGCCTCCTTCATCTAAGCTACATGTCTTCCAGGATCCAAATGCACTGTTCATTTCTCTAATAATTCTGCTTGTCCTTCATCCAATTTTGGAGCACGTTGTTCCTTGAAATTCTTTGTATAAGAGCAAGACTGGCTGCCACTTCAGCTATATATATATTTAAAGAGCATCTCGATTTCTGTCAACACTAAATGCAAAAACACCTTATTCTATTAGATCACCATCTCTGAGAAACTTTAATAAAATATGGTAAGAGTGTGTTTCATCAGCTTAAAGAACAATGATTCTTTTTCCAATCTGGGGTTCTTTCTTTCAATATATGAATATCTTCTTCAAGATATTATTGGAATGAATTACTGTATTGGAATGCATTACTGAAGACGGCATAACGAGCAAGAAATGCATCTAGCGTTCCGACAAGTGGATACGAAGTGGTGTTTGGGCGACGGATCTTGGTAGAACAAAAAGAATGTCATGGTGAGTTAGTAAGGAGAGCAAAGCAAGACTGGACTTATGTGGGCTGGCAGGACGATTAAAAAATTGCGGAGTTGGAATTGGAGCAGTTGAAGTTGAGCTTGTTATCATTGGGGTGCCTCTTGGTAGACAACATTCTTCGTCCTTCCCTCGGATGCACAAATAGAAAGACCATGGCGACAGCCATGGGGGGAGCCGAAATAAATTTTTTCAATTTTTTTCAAGGGAAGCCAAATCGCGAAAAAGTTTGAGAAATGCTGATCTATAACGATGGTTTTTATTTAGGCACATCGTAAAAGTAATTATAATGAATTGCTTAATATAAAGTAAAGTATGTTTTTTCAAGCAAATACAGTTAGAAAATATATTTACCATTTCAAGTCATTACTAAAAACAAAGCTCATCAATATTTGAATGAAATAATGATTTTATTCTTTTATTCTAAGTTGTACATTTTGCCCGAGAAATAAAGCAAATAATCATCAAATGCGTTGTTAAAAATCTGCAACTCGATAACCAATATCTCCAAATTGATTAGAAATGCATAAATTTAATAATAACAATGTTTTTGAGATTCCGGTTCGAATGACATGAGTGTTTTTGTTTCACTTTTGACACATAATACTTAAATAGTGGAGGAGGATGTTGTTGCTGTAGACTGGAAGTATGCAT
>NC_068987.1:102025381-102026107 GCF_001194135.2 Octopus bimaculoides
CTACAGGCACAACAGAAACAGGAAGTAAGAATGAGAGAAAGTTGCGGTGAAAGAGTACAGCAGGGTTCGCCACCATCTCCTGCTTTAGGTGTTTTCGTGGAGGTTAAGGTGTTTTCGCTCAATAAACACTCACAACGCCCGGTCTGGGAATCGAAACCGCGATCCTATGACCACGAGTCCGCTGCCCTAACCACTGGGCCATTGCGCCTCCATATATATATGTGTGTGTGTGTGTGTGTGTGTGTGTGTGTGTGCGTGCATAAGTGTGGATATACGTATGTATATATGTATGTATGTATGTATGTATGTATGGATGGATGGATACACGCTTGCATGTATGTATAAATGGATGCATACATCTAAGTGTCTGTCTCTGATTATCTGTAAGTGTGTGCTTTTTCGTGTTTTAGCATGTGTCGTTTCGTGCGCACCGTTTTATTTCCGTTAAATAATACAGACGGAAGAAATTCGTCCCAGGTGTACGTTAATTACATTAATTTTCTCCTTCATTTCATTTACTGACCCATCCTCCTCTGTCTGAATAAGACTTCCTCTTTTACGAACCTTATACCTAGCCAACTAACTTATATCTATCAATCTATCTATCTATCAATCTATCTATATATCTATCTATCTATCTGCCAATATCTATCTATCTATCTATCAATCTATCTATCTATCGCTCTGTACATATATGTGTGTGTGTTTACACACACACACACACAC
>NC_068987.1:102026929-102032164 GCF_001194135.2 Octopus bimaculoides
ATATATATATATATATATATATATATATATATAGACATATACATACGCACATATATATACATATATGTATATGTATTCATATGCATATATCTATATTTATATATATACATGTATACATATACACACACATGCACACACATACACATGTGTGTGTGTGTCTTGTGTGCACATAGAGAGCTGTGCTTTGTTATACTTAGACAGCTAATATATATCCTATCACCTGAATTGAATATATAAAACATGCCATTATTTATTCTCTTATTTAGGTTTTTTTTTTTAAATTGCTGACACGAAATTGGTAAGTTGCAAAACGTCAGTGACTATAATGGATGTCTTAAATCTTGGCACTGCTGCCTGATATCATGGAAAAAAGAAATTGAAACGAACCGCGAAACGTTAGGAGAATATTTGTGGAATTGACTGAATATACAGAGGCCTGTACGGTTGTGTGGTTGTGAAATACTTTAAGAAACGTAATGGTTTCGATTTCGTTCTCTCGGCGTGAGACCTTGTGAAGTTGTCTTCTAAAATCTTAGAAATAGGTCCCTTATAAATGTCTGTTTTTTGTTGTTAGATGGTTAGGAAGCTCGTCGAATATTTATATGTATCTCTTCATTCATATGGGGAGAGGGGCAGAGAGATTGAGAGAGAGATTGAGAGAGATAGAGACAGAGGGATTGAGAAGGAAACAGTAAGAGAGTGAAAGAGAGAAAACAAGAGAGAGAGAGAAAACTAGAGAGAGAGAGAGAGAGAGAGAAAACAAGAGAGAGAGAGAGAAAACAAGAGAGAGAGAGAGACAACAAGAGAGAGAGAGAGAAAACAAGAGAGAGAGAGAAAACAAGAGAGAGAGAAAACAAGAGAGAGAGAGAAAACAAGAGAGAGAGAGAAAACAAGAGAGAGAGAGAGATAGAGAAAACAAGAGAGATAGAGAAAACAAGAGAGATAGAGAAAACAAGAGAGAGAGAGAGAAAACAAGAGAGAGAGAGAGAGAGAGAGAGGGAAAAAGAGAGCAATGGTGAGAGAGACGGGTGGAAGAGTGATACAGAAAGAGAGGGAAAGTGTGTGTTTCGTGTTTCTTATGATATGTGTGTTTATATGTGTGTGTGTGTGTGTCTGTGTGAGTGAGAGGCAAAGAGAGTGAGTGGAGAGAGGACGTATTTGATTACTACATGCTATCAGAGTTTTCGGCATAGAAAGATTAGAGAAGTGAGAAGAGTGAGAGGAAGAGAGAAAGAAAGAAATAGCAAGAGAGAGAGAGAGAGAGATAGAGAGAGAGAGAGAGACAGACAGACAGAGAGAGTGAGAGGAAGAAAGAGAGAACTTGTTTGTTTACAACATGGTTATGAGGTATCTTTCTGGTAGCCTGACTGACTACCAGAACATTATCTGAATCAAACTCACTTTTTTTTAAATAGTGTCGTATTTTATTCAGATCGGTTCGAGCAAAAGTATGTAACGATCAATATTATGTAACGATCAATATTATGTAACGATCAATATTATGTAACGATCAATATTAAAATGTTAGTTAAAGCGGCAAGCTGGCAGCATTGCTGCTTTCCGGACAAAATGCTTAGCGGTATTTCGTCCGTCATTACGTTCTGAGTTCAAATCCCACCTAGGTCTACTTTCTCTTTCATCCTTTTTGGGTCCTTAAAATAAATGTCAGTTGAACATTGGATTCAATGTAATCGTCTTACCCCTCCCCACAAATTTTAGGCTTGTGCTAACATTTGAAACCAATATTAAAAGGTAAGTTATTTCTGCGTTGTTCCTCCTCATGCTATGACGTCACGATTTCTTTGAATTACAGTAATGAAAAAATACATCACACTGGTTCCGAATTTCTAAACTAATTGTTCACAGATAAGATTTCTACACTGCAGCACAGCCATAGCTTTAGTCCATTCCTTGAAATTTCTACTATAGATTTCATTTGCATTGAGATACATATTTCATGCTTTCTGGCCATTTCTGGAACTGATATGAATTTAATGAAAAAATAAAAACACAAAAAAATACAATAATTTATTCTGCAGGAAAATTCATTATCGTTCTATAAAATTTTTTTCCTTCATCAAATTTTATGTAGATGGAATGAGAACAGAAAACAGAATTTCAATGTATATCTGTGCGTTGAACATTCAACTCAAATTTTCCCTCCGTCTTTATTTGAACTGCCGGTTCAGTATCCGACGTGAGCGGAAAATCGTTCTCTTCGGGCAGTTAGAATGTCACATGAAAACTTTCCAACGTCATCTAGTTGGCCAGTGCCATTTCATGATTGATCTTTGAAGTATGACTTTCTAACAATAGCTCGAGCACAATTTTTTCCTTCTCTTTAACAAAGAGTGCAAATGCTGGTTCTTATTTGGATTGTCCGCATCTCTCACTTCATTTCAGTGATTCATTGCATTTCTGTCACAAACATTGGCTTTTTTTTCAGTACATATTTTTCTGTGTATTTTTCTATTTTCAAGTCATATTGTTTCAAGTTTCCTATTTCTAACATAAATATCTCATATGTGATCTTACCGAAGTTTCCCTTTTATAAACTTTTACCCCATCTCGTTTTTTAAAACCAAGACAAAATCTTAGACAGTTTTCTGTGGACAACCAATATCTTCCGCCAAATTCTCTTCGATTAATTTATAGAAAATTTCATAAACCTTTTCATTATTTTAATTAAAAACACTCTTGTTGGAGCCGAAACTCCTTTCACTTCACCAACTCCAGAATGTCTGAATGCAAGGCCTCATTTGCATACTCATTTGCATTTTTGTATCTGTAGTGGTATTGATTTTAGAAATGTAAATTACAGGCGATTGCATATAAAATTCTTTCTTTCAGTTATGTTTCATGAAACCACAATTTTCATCTTTTCAACGTAAATTGTTTTGAGTCATATTGGAAATTATCGTTTCTACTATACTATCAACATCTAAGTAGATATCCGCCAGACTGTAGAGATTCAATAAAGTCTGATACGGTTGTGTAATTTCGAGTAAATGAACGACACAGTCTTGTCACGTATGTGTATAGGTTGACCGGTAATAAAGTCACAGGAAAAAAGTCACAGCAATAAAGTCACAATTTTGGCTAGATAAAATAAGTTTCAGGAAAATAATTCACAATTAATTCATGCTGGTAGGTAATGAAGTCTCAGGAAAAAAGTCACAATTAGTTTATGGGATCTGGACAAACTCCACCTAAGACAAAACTCTCTCGGACAAAAGTCCCCCGGACAAAACATCAGTGACTTTTTTTCCTGTGACTTTTTTTTTCTCACCTGGATTCGTGAATGGAATACTCAGATAATTCAGAGGCCGGTAATTCAGTTGATCGAATACTTTAATCTTCATTGTTTTTGTTTTTCCCTTCCAACACAGAACGTCAAAAGCTTGTAATTTAGTTGCTAATTTTCGTACTCAGGGTTTGTTCGAACTCCAGACGTGCTAGAAGAAAGAGTAGCACACGACTGAAAGTTTTTCAAGAATTAAATATCTTCTGATATTGTCTGGAACATCTATGCGAGATTACACTATCACTCGTATATCTATCAGAGAAAAAGAACTTACGGTCCGATTTCATTGTAAATTAGAGTGCAAAGTGCACAACATATACGATAAGTAAAGCATGTACGAAAGTGTTGCTATGATAGGTGCTGAAATTCAACTAGTGCAAAATTATTGAGTGTGATAAGTGTAAATCAGGACAGCAATGCTGTTCTCAAAAACTGACGACGTTTTGTGTAGCACACAAATCACTTATATTATAGGGGAAGCTCTAGAGAATAGCCCCAAATTTTCCATCTAAAGAGCGATGCTCTCGCGCGAAGAATAGACGATACGTGAAATTTGGTCAATTGCTTATAAACGAAGCGCAGATATCTCCCCACCACCAAAAAAGAAAATGCACACACACACGCATGCATATACACGTACAGGCGTACGCACGCACAAGCACACACATACACCCACACTCACACACACTGACGCACAGTCACACAAAAACAATCACACACGCACACAAAAGCACACCTCATCATTAATTTGAAGAGCTACTGAATTGGAGACGGTAAGTTTTCTCAGGAATAAATATTTAAAACATAATTACTCGTTTTACAGTTTTCATGAAAAATTTCCTGAGTTCTTTCAGGATTTCTGATGTTTTTGATCTTTGATTCCACACACACCCCCGCAAACACACACACACGCACTCACACACACACACACACACACACACACACACACACACACACACACACACACACACACACACACACACACACACACACACACACACACACACAAACACACACACGTGTATATTTGAATATGTATATATATGTTACATATATCTATACTTATATCTATCTATGAATACACAAACATACACACACACATACACACACAGTTGAATTGGAACTGCGTCAGCGACCATGTCACATCAGAACGGAAGTACAGACATCCCAAGATATAACGAAATGTGAAGTTAATAGTTTTTGTAAGATTTTAGTTGTCTATAATTGCCGTTGTATTGAGACACTACCTCAAATCTAACTCCATGGTCACAGCAAAAATTTCTTATGCATACAAACACATATAACTACACATATGTATATATATATATATATATATATATACACATACACACTTACAAACACAGAGAGAGAGAGAGAGAGAGAGAGAGAGAGGGACGAACACACCCGTTCTCAGATACACAGGCCTATAAAGACGTACATCGATATATCTGAGAGAATGAGAGAGGGTTGCAATGTATAATATTTGACAGTTCGTATTTCTCGATTGCGTCTTTTTATGCGACTCAAAAGATACGTTTTATATCGTCCAGTCAAAAGCTATCAAAAGCAGTTTATTGTGCGGATACTACATGGAGTATTAATAGCAGCAATAACACCAGCCTTAGCAGCAGCAGCAACAGTAGTAGTAGTAGTAGTAGTCAGATGTGTACAGTTCCGGTACAGTTTTCTTTTATGAGGTACCCTCTTCTCTCTTACTCGACGTTTGTTGTTTCGGTAAAGTGATATGTTTAGGAATGAAACACCCTTTAAGAAAGTAAAATAACACGTTAATAGATGCCGCATCACCGCGCGATACATTGCTGTTTGTCGTATACATACGTACAAACATATATATATATATATAATACATATATATACGTGCATATATGAATACATATATATATAAATATATATATATATATATATATATA
>NC_068987.1:102032973-102033225 GCF_001194135.2 Octopus bimaculoides
TCTCTCTCTCTCTCTCTCTCTCTCTCTTGCTTTTTCATTTACTCCTTCAGACCAATCTTTACACTAATTTTCCGCCGTAACATTTCTTTCTCTGTTTCACTCTCTGTACCCGCTGTCTATCTATCTATCTATCTATCTATCTATCTATCTATCTATCTATCTATCTATCCATCTATCCATCTATCCATCTATCTATGTAACTGTTTATGCCTCTGTGCTGTGCGTACACCTATAAATACACATGAAAATTTG
>NC_068987.1:102033589-102036427 GCF_001194135.2 Octopus bimaculoides
GTGTCACATGCATTGAAGAATTAGACTTTCGTTTTATATTATTTCTAATGAATTGGAATATCCTTGATTCGAATATCATCAAAACTGGAGAGTAAGAAATTTTAATGAGGATTATTTCCCTCTTTACACACCCTAAGAAAAATTCTAATCATGACATATTTATCCCATACTACTTATCTTTATGCCCAGATTCCAAAATCCAAATCCTATAAAACCTATTCAAAGGATTTTGCTGATGAAAAATGGATCACATAGAGCACATGGCGCTCTAAAATGTGGGAGTCAAGACCCCTATTAGGGGTGGGGTCTGATAGTCTACCAGAGAAGTTGAATTTTGGGGAATATTTTTTAACTTGTGTCTAATATCAATTGTTCAAATTTCTTTGAAATCGGAATTATATGAATGTTCACTGGGTTTGTAAAAGAGAGCAAAGAAAGCTACAGGAAACCAAAAGACGAATGATCACAATAAGCAGTCTGCTACTCTACCCAAGTCTTACCACTACCCAATGACGGATTCCTCACGAAACAGATAATCGGCACAGCCGTAAGATGCATTACGGATCTATAGCAATTGGAAGGGCGTGACTCAACTCAGATAAACATTAACTACTGTGTGACGTGAGGGCCAAGGGGAAATGGAAGTGTCACCTCTGGAGTTTGCCAATGATTACTAGGCTGATAGTTAGCTGAACAGTATAAATTTTCCATATATAAATCTCTTTGAATGACCAGTCACTTATCTGGAAAGACCTTGAAAACACTGTTACCCTCCAGGGATTATCTCTGACCCAGTGATAATAAAAAAACTCAAAGGAGGTCTGCAACCAAATAACTTTACTCAAAATAACACTTTGCAACTTAGTCAGGGCAGACAAAGTTGTCTCTTCTTTACTTAACAATTTAAGCACCACATTGCAGAAATCACAACGTAAGTATATCTCAAAGCGAACTCTTACACTGTTTACATTGCATTACAAATAACTTTCATCTTGCATGCTCGTGTGACTCTACAGCTTCGAAGACTACGATTGTATTTGTCTTGGCTCTGGAAAAATTACTAAATTTCAATTGTATCTGACATCTATGGTTAAAATGTCATCAAGAAGTTTATCACTTAAATATATATGAGCATGTCTAGATATGCAAAGATATGCATGAGAGTACATATATAAAACAAAACATACAATCTGCACATATACATACATACAAACGTACTTACATATATACATACATACAAACAAAAATACGCTATCGTTGAACAGGTTGAAATTCCAATGAAGGAGCCTTGGATCTAAGTTAGAAAACGGCTCTTTCTCTATTGGCTCGAAATCTTGAAATAAAACCCAAAATGACACATGCATGCATACATGAATACATACATACATACATACATACATCCATACATACATACACACACACACGCGCGCATACATACATACATACATACATACATACAGATAGACAGACAGACAGATATACAAACAGATATACAGACAGAGAGACATACCTTCATTTAAACTCGTGTTTTTGCATGTCTGTGCAAAACATTGTCATGGTGGTCTAGAATACACCTGGATATGAAATAATTATCCTTGGAATATTTGCTCAAACATTATTTTCATTCCATCTAAAACATACACCGAACAATGCCTAACTGAGAAGCCTGAGCATTGTAGAGGTAGGTGATGAAGAAATTAATGCTTTTCACAGTTACAGCTGGAACACATATTGACTATTTTAGCTAAATGGTAACATCAGCTTCATTACATACAGAAATATTTATTTTCTGCCTTCCAGATGTGATACAAAAACATTCTGATCGAGAGAAAATGGATTAATTCTCTCTCCAGGACAATCTAGAGGGGCAAAAATATGTGAACTACTCCAGAATTTATTGGTGATATATATCTTATGCGGGAAGAGTAGAATATTTTGATATTTCAGTAACATTGAAGCTGGCGAGGTGGCAGAATCGTTGGCACGCCGGGCGAAATTCTTAGCGGTATTTCGTCTGTCTTTTTGTTCTGAGTTCAAATTCTGCCGAGATCGAGATTGCCTTTTATCCTTTCGGGTCGTTAAATTAAGTACCAGTTGCGTACTGGGGACGATCTAATCAACCGGCCTCCTCCCCCAAAATGTCGGGCCTTGTGCCTAGAGTAGAAAAGAATCGTTAGCACGCTGGATGAACTGCTTAGCAGCATTTCACCCGTCTTTACGTCGTCCGTTCAAAATTTGCCGAGGTCGAATTTGCCTGTCATGCTTTCAGGGTCCATGAAATTATTATCAATTGAACACCGAGATCGATGTAATCGAAGTACTAGCTTCCCTAAAAAAATCCTGCCCTTGTGCCAAAATTGGGAGGGATATTTCAGATACAGCTTCTTTGACAGGACGGTCAATTATTATTGGACGGCGAATGAGATCAAGAAATGAATAAAGCGGAAGATTGAGACAGGAAATAAATCCCAAAATGTTAGCGGAGAATGGATGATAAAGGAAGATCTGAAACATTATTAAGTAGTCTCGGAGATATGGACGTTTGATGATGGTTATGCTGGGCGTTGCGGAGACGTGTGTGACGTACTTTGAGTAATCCTGAAAGGAAGTGGGTCGTTGTGAAAGCTTGTGGGAAGAATAGCCAACAGTAGAAAAGGAACAGCTAAGAGAGATGATGCACTTTCTAAATTACATCGCGGAAATGTCATATTAACGATTTAAAACACACATAGGCTGTCATATTCAGTTTTGTGTTATTTTCTGACAGCAGTAAGCATTTCTCAGTCAAGTGGTTGTTGTGAGATCGCCAATAGAAATATATATATATATATATATATA
>NC_068987.1:102036614-102037952 GCF_001194135.2 Octopus bimaculoides
ATATATATATATATATATTTATATATATTTATTTATATATATTTATTTATATGTATGCGTGCATATATATTAATACATACCTACACACATACATACATACACACACATATATACATATACCAATGTACACTAACATATGTATATATATACATATATACGTATATATATATTCATATACATATATGTATATGCATATATACATACATACATGCATACATACATATATATATGTGTGTGTGTGCGTGTTTTATATACATACATACTTACATCGAGGTACACGCTCACAAAGAGAACTTCTATACATTTATATGTGTGTGTTTGTGTATTGTTTTCGTATATATTCACAGCTACACTCAAATCGTATTTCAATTCTTACCATATGTCATCTAATCCCACTCAATATATATCATACCTGTGCAGTTGTCTCTGTTGCTTACATTGTCCATACAATTGGATGCTTAGTCGTTTCCCCAACTCTCTTGACTCTCTCTACATTAAACCTATGCGTAGGTCTCTGCATACCGACTTATTCAATTTCCTTTATGATATGATTCCTATAGAGCTGATCCTAATCACATCTTTCTTCATCATCATCAATTGTACGTGATCCTTTGTATTCACTGACCCTTACTTACTTGCCTATTACAATATCTCTTAGATATTATCACTCTTTAAAACAGAGAATGAAACCTTTCTAGTCAGAGTAGATAACACGCCTCTGTGTTTCTCCCCAGCTCATTGGATTTGCCGCCTTAATGTTGCTACTGTCTGTATATCTTGCGATATATACGCATATGTTTCAATATTCCAAATCGGAGGTACGTAATTCGGTTTCTACTTGAAGAATTTCTATGATATTCACATCTATCAATTCACGCTACAATTTATGCGTGTACTAATCTATACTCAATCAAAAATATTTTTTTTTATGTGTTTATACTCAGCTTAATCCATACTTCCATGGATCTAAAATTAGTTCTATTAAGACTTACTCTTAATACAAAAAGTGATACTTTTGCACAATGAACTTCTAATATATGTATGTATTTATGCATGTAAAGCTACATGAATGAAATTATATGTACATGCACGTATGTAATATGTATGTGTGTGCATGTATGTATGTATTTATGTGTGTATGTATGTGTGTGCATGTGTTTATGCATGTGCGTATGCATATATATAAATATATACATATAATATATATACAAAATATTTTTATGTATATAGATATATAGAGATGCCTTTTTAGACATGTATGCATATATATGTGTGTGTACGTATGCATATATATATATATATATATATATGTGTGTGTGTGTGTGTGTGTGTGTGTGT
>NC_068987.1:102038018-102039505 GCF_001194135.2 Octopus bimaculoides
ATATATATATATATATATATATATATATATATATATATATATATATACATATATACATATGCGCACACATATGCATACGCACACACGTTCGTTCACAACCATATTCTACAAAGAACGAAGAATAACGAAACAGGAAAGAATTCATGACTAAATATTTAAACTAATAAATGAATAAATATAAAAGAAAAAAAAATTATAAAAAAAAAAGAACCAATTCACAGGCGTGGATGCAAAAATAACGGAACAAAAATCACATCTCCATATTCAAGTGACTCATGTTCTGTAGGACATGTAATTTTATTGATATAACCTCTAGTCTGAATTCTAAGACACAATCTTAACCTCAGCAATGATATCATATTACTTCCATCAAACCGCTATCTCCACCCTTCCGGCTTTTATTTTTGGTTTTTGTTGTTGCGTGTTTTATAGATACTTAGCAGTCATCCTCCTCTTGGCCTTTCATTACATCACATCCGTCTTAACACCTGCCAACACCTCTCTACTACCGGCATGGAGTCTCCGTATGTGACTTACAGATCTGGCAGTGTGATTATATATAAGTATTAGTGCATACATATATTGCACACGCACAGGTCTGTATGTATACGCACGCACATGTGCACACACATGTGTGCATGTGTGTGTATAAGACAGACATACAGACATACAGAGAGAAGATAGAAAAGAGAGGGAGCGGGGAGAAGAAAAGAAAATTGTTGGATACATTGAAGGTGCACATATATTTATATCCTCTGAAAGGATATCAATATATGTCTATGGATTTCTGTCTGTTTATTTGTGTATGTATTATGTGAACGTAAATTTGGTGTACATGCAGTTTCATGTCTTTATCTCTATGGATCTGTAAATACAGTTGCAGGTGTATTTCTCTCTTTTGGTATCCATGTGTCTGTGAATATGAGCATGTATGTTCGTTTGAGTGAGTGTAGAAGTCTCCGCAAGTATACATCTAAGTATATGGAAATATGTTTGTCGGCATCTGGATGCGTATTTGCGTTTTTTTTCTTTTTTGGTATTCGTGCTTGCATATACGCTTTTATCCAAGTGTATATGTTCATGCATAGTTATGCTTGTCTATGTACATATGTCGGTTTGCATGTGCAAATTCACATACGTGTGCGTATACATTTATATCTGAATCTAATTGTGTATGTAAATCATCTATATATGAGCGTGGAAATATGTATATGGATGTATGGATGTATATAACACATGTATAAATATATTTGTATTTGTCTTTAATTGTATGAGTAGCTTTCTGGCTGTGCCTGTATTGGACAATGAGTCTAAGAGATACGCATGTATTTGTGAGATTTTATAAATGTATTTGAGTTAATTTATAGTTTATGTAATCTTATATATTGTCTCTTTGTAAATGACCAGAAATTTAACTGTACGTACATATATGCATACAAAAATGCACGCATGCATATGTATATATATATATATATATATATATATAT
>NC_068987.1:102039913-102040839 GCF_001194135.2 Octopus bimaculoides
ATATGTGTGTGTGTGTGTGTGTGTGTAAATATATAAAAATAAAAAGATAAAGAGAGCAATTGTAAGGTTGGAGAAGTATTTTATGGATAGAGTCTTACAGCTGTTTCTGGGAAGTTCCAGTACTTCCCTTCATCGGAGACAGAAAAGATAAAGGAATCGATTATTATATCCATAGGCAGATAGTTTTAGTATGAAGTGATATAAAGTGTGATGTGCTGAAAAAGAAAGAGAGAACAGTACTTGAAGTGTAGTTTCATTCCAGTATATATATATATACTTTTTTACACTTTTCTTACTCTTTTGCACGTTTCAGTCATTTGACTGCGTCCATACTGAAGCACAGCGTTTAGTAGAAAAAATCGACACCGGGACTTATTCTTTGTAAAGCTAGTAGATATTCTATTGTTTCCTTTACCGAACCGCTAAGTTTTGGGAACATAAACAAACCAACATCGGTTGGCAAGCGATGATGAGGGGGACAAACAGATACAAAGATACATACACATAGATATATATATATACATATGTATATACACGACGGCCTTCTTATAGTTTCCTATTTCTTTATTGCCCACAAGGGGCTAAACATAGAAGGGACAAACAAGAACAGACAAAGGTATTAAGTCGATTATATCAACCCCAGTGCGTAACTGGTACTTAATTTATCGACCCCGAAACGATGAAAGGCAAAGTCGACCTCGGCGGAATTTGAACTCAGAACCTAACGGCAGACGAAATACCGCTAGGCATTTCGCCCGGCGGGGTAACGTTTCCTATAGTTTCCGTCTACCCAATCGTGATAATAATAACAATAATAATAATAATAATAATAATAAGAGGGATAAAAATCCAAATTTACAGGTAAAAACTCAATTTTCTCTAAAACGATATAAATATATATATATATATATATATATATATATATA
>NC_068987.1:102041819-102043984 GCF_001194135.2 Octopus bimaculoides
TATATATATATATATATATATATATATATATATATATATATATATACACACACACATATATTCTTGTGTATGTGTCTGTGTACATGTGTGTGTTTGACCTGTCTATTAATACACTCACAATTCTACGTAAGTATTGTTTGTATTTGTATCTTCTGACTTTCTCCTACATCCTCCTTCTTCTAATAGATCTGCCCTTCTCCATAACTCGACATGTTTTATAGTCATTTCCACTGCACTCTCCATTCTAGGTTTTTCTCGCTATACTCTATACTAGAAATTGATTTCCTCAAACACCACTTGCCTCATGCTTTCTCAACAATTCAGAAACTTCCTCAGCGATGCAAATGTTCTATGCGTGTCAATACATTTCCTGTTAACTTCCTTTACCATGGATTCCACGAATGTGATTTTTCTCTGTTAACAACATGATGCTGATATGCATTTTACATTACGCCGGAGGGCATTACATTATACCCGGGGTCTCTAGAAGCAATGGTATTTCATAGTCTTTTCTTTGAAGCTACACATTTTCTCACTAACTTAATCCTGGTGAGAAGACTGTGGGTTCTGTTCAAAATACACCTATTTATTCCTTGTCTGCTGCCTAATTTATGAACGAAGCTGCCTACAACGTTAATGCATTACACACAGATATATATATATATATATATATATATATACAATATTTTTAGTTTTTATCACTATGTACATAAACTTATAAAGCAACAAATCTAATAATTATAATTTGAACATAAACAGAAGCAAACAACAAAGGACACACCAATTGTAATTTTTTCTAAGTATATACGCTCTTAAATCACTGAGGGATTCGATGGCGTAATCTACCATCGTATTTCACCTAGTATATACGATAAAATTCAATGTAGATATCTTATCTTAAACGATCTTAACATATTTTTCTATGGTGTTTTTAGTCCTTTGCTCAAAATATCTCTTATTTCAAGATAATAGTAATGATGAAGGGAATGATAATACCCATTTCTGTTACTTCAACAATAGAGTGTTAATAATAAACACAAAACGTGTTGCAGAAAGCGTGGGTTTTCTACGTTGTGTAAAAGAAAGTTGACGGAACAAAATATCGTATGATATTATGAGATGCATTAATATTTCTCCATCGCTTTCACAAAATTATTTCGACAGATATATATATATATATATAAGCTTTCGATACCCTTCACCTAGACACACTTTGGAAGATTCTCGACACTACGATTTCCTACATTTTAAAAGATGATTCGTTTATTGTATGAAAATTTCGAATGTCAAGTTATACACAACAAACTGACAGATCCGTTCGAAATCAAAACTGGAGTTAAACAAGGACGCGTGTTATCACCAATCTTATTTTAATTGGCAGTGAATTGGTTGATGCAAGGAACGACGAAAGAATATAACCTAGGTATAGAATGGAACTCAATTCAACTAGACGATTTAGATTATGAAGACGATAATTGTTTCTTCTCACACACGCCTCAAGTGTTACAAGACAAATCTGAAAGACTTAGTCAAATAACCAACACCATAGGACTCAAATTCAACGAGAAGAAAACGTACACTCTTTGTAAAAATATAACAGATGCTGACCGTGTTACTTTGAATGACAAACCAATCGCAAATGTTGACGAATATAACTATCTACACACCAAAATGACAATGGCTGAAGACTGCATTCATGCAATAAATACGAGAATTAGCAAAGCCGACCAATCATTCGGTATGTTAAACGCAATGTGGAAATCCTCAATACTCAGCAAGAGCACCAAAATCCGATTTTACAAAACCAACATACTTAGCATCCTCTTCTATGGATCCGAATGTTGGAAAACAACCAATAGTATTGAAAAGAAATTGGAGGGTGTTTCTAAAGAAATACAAAAAAACATTGAATGTTTACTGGCCGAATATGAGCTCGAATAGCCAACAACACATCGAGGATAACGTGAAACCAATAAGAGAAACTATTGATGCAAGGATATGGAAATGGGTGGGTCGAGGTTGTCGCTAGAAGCTTTGCAGTGGGTTCCACAAGGTAAAAGAAGATGTGCCCGACCAAAGGGAACGTGGCGGAGAACAAGAAAAGAGATAATCAAATCAGGGAGTTAACAACAGAACAAGCTGTATATATATATATATATATATAT
>NC_068987.1:102044242-102050425 GCF_001194135.2 Octopus bimaculoides
AGTTAATAATGGAATTTGAAGAGGCTCACAGGAATGGAATTTCTGCAAGCTTGTACAGGACTTTGAGAAAAAAAAAATAGGCATCTACTGGAAAAATTTATATTATTTACTAAAATAATGGAACGCTGTGTCTGAAAATACTTTCACCTGCACTAACTTATTGGTTAAACATTATAACCAGCAAGACAGCAATAATAACAAACCAGCAGCTGTTGTCTCACTTAACATTATTAATAGCAGGCAAACTGATTAAATCCCATTCTAGCAAGATATATTAAATAACGTAGGACAAAATTCACTGAGAACAAGTTTGAATTACCATAGCTGGAATGCTTTGATCACATGTGTGCTCGATAAATGGTGCTCAACAACAATATAAAGAAAGCTATCACTGAGGCAGCCTCTTAATAATATCGGAAAATGTAAGAAGCTAAGAACCGAAACACCTGCCTGACTGGGGATTCTTCGCTGAAGATCCATTCTGGTGTTCTGCTCGCTTGATAGTTTTTCTTACCACATTTATGGAAACCATACGTTAAATAATGAACAAATCAAACGTTAAAAAAGACAACATAATTAATATATAATGAGCATTAAATATTTATGTACACGGAAATTGTGGAAAATGATAACAAACTTTTTCCTACAAGAGAGTTTTGTACATTAAGTTATTTCTTATATTTTCATTATCCCATCTTCTTGTAGTATAATCAGTGGCATGGAGGCCAAACCTTCCATGTTCCATGGCAGAGCTTATAAAAACTGAACGACCGTTGTAGTAAATGTGTCAGTCTGAGAGAGGAAAATGTTGAACAAAATTATAACTGATTCTGCTGTATCTTCTTTTACCCAAAGCCAGAAGCTTTTCAACACCACCACCTATATTTATATACACATATATATATATATCCTTCCTACACGGAACCCGGTAATTAAATCTCACTCACAAGTGTTTCCTAGAACTCTGATGTAGCACAGCACAAGTCACGGGCGCAGTAGAATCGAACTTAGAACGATGTTGTTATAAAGCAAACTCCTTAAGCAACCAGCAATACTTTCAGATTATGTATTTTCACCAACTTTTCCATAATTTCTTCTTAGCTCACTTTGATATATATTTATACTTATGAACTATGATGCACTGTTAATTTTCTGATCACGTATGAAATATAATTCAGACTCAGTAGATTTCTCGATATAGAATTTGACAAACTATATTTCTATGAATTCGCAAAATCTATTATTACAATGTTTCTTCATATCACAGTTTGGCTTATATAAACTTATGTTGCTTTTATTTATTGAGCCAGCAATTCAAACATGTAATCCTGGTTTCTAGCAGACTTCTCTTTCATGTGCTTTCATCTTTATACGTTATACACACCTTGAATGTATCTTCTCTTCAATTCATCAGGTAATTCACAGAATCGAAATTTGATTGATGATAGATTCATCTGCAGTTTTACATTTGGAGTTCTGGAATTCTTGCTTGACGATGTTTAGAGGATTTCCTTCTCTCTGTACTACTCTAAGTTTTATAGATGGTGCATAAAACCTACTGACATTTTTATTTGTGAACTAACGCTGATATATATATATATATATATATATATATATATATATATATATATATATATATATATATATATATTTGTATATACATATATGCATATGCGCACATTCATACATATATTCATACAGATATACGTATATACTGCATCTATGTTATGCATTATATATATACAGAGAGAGACAGAAAGAGAGAGAGATAGTTAGAGAGGAAATGTTATAAAATAGATCGATAAATATTTTGTGCGTATAGATAGATATATAAAATATATATTGTATACATACATATCATATATTGTGTGTATGTGTGTGTGCGTACGTGGACGCTTATATGTATATGCATGTACAACTTTATGCATACATATATGAACCTATACAAGTATACATAAGTACATACATACATACACACATACATATATATCGTTATATATATATATACACACATCATGTGCGTACATACTAAGCTTGGAGTTTCTCTTTTAATATCTTTCAGCTGCACATTTTCTTCCTTCTTCGCAGTTGATCAAATTCTCTACAGCGAATGTTCTTATTGATTAATGACATCTTCAAGCTATTGCAGTAGATTGAGTCGTAGAATTCTTCAATATGCCAATTCTGTGCATGTTGGTTTGCTTCTTCATATGTCACAGCACAAATTTTATAAGAATTCCGTTGCGTTCTTAAAAACTGATAGATAGTGAGAATCAAGAGAGCGTCGAACAGACCGTGCTATAGTGTTTAGTTAATGCCCGCTCTTTTCTGATATGTTGCTGAATAGCCTTGTTATTTACATTAACGTCGACACGTCATGCTTTGTCACATTTTTAGCGAGATATAATGCGGGCTGTGAGCAATATAGTGCGGGCTATTGGCATGTTATGAGTTATCAAAGCGATCTTGTTAGTTACAATAACACCCAAAAACATGACTTACATTCAGTAGATGTGCTCCGTTGTGGATTAAGACACAAAATTAGCGAGAATGATATTACAGTGAAGAAAGTACACTAGGATGTAATTGAAAAAAGTCCACATCACCCCATTTCTAGGTGAAACTAGCCACCCTTCTCGTCACCTCGCCCCAGTTCTTGTCAATCTGGACGTTCGGACCAGACGAAGTTAACTGGTCCTTCTGTCCAGCGCGCTACGATGCTGTCAAGTAACCAATCCAGGTTCCGAGTTGCAGGCCCACAAACTTCTCCTGATTAAACTTTGCTCATGTTACTGCTCCTTACTCTCGAGGTGATAGTACCGATCACCTTGCTTTCCGAAATGTCCGACACAATTGTAGTGATGTCATCCGCATAAGCTGACACAAATCTCTGCCATTGTAGTTCACGCGGGTTGCCCCTAGCAACGTCCACCTTGATTAACAATGGCTCAAGAGCGGTGGATGGGAGCGGCTATCTTTGACTGACCGAACATGCGATACTAAGCGATTCCAATAAGAGGCAATTTATTTTGACCACCGAACAAGTGTCGCTGTACATTTGGGTGACCCAGCCTCTGAAAACGGGTCCGAAGCCGGCTACCAGGAGCAGAGCCTTGAAGGATTGGTAGTTATCAACAACAACAATGGTAATAATAATAATACTTTCTACTATACGCAAAGGCCTGAAATTTTGCGAGGATTTCTACTCGCTTATATCGGTCGCAGCGCTTGTCTGTATTAATTTTATCCATACTGAAATAAGGAAAAGCAAAGTTAGCCACGGTGAAACACAAAAGCAATGAATGGGAATTTTACTAGCATCTGAAAAGTGACAACGACCACCTGTGGAATGATGTACTGAATGGTGAAGTAGCAAATAACTGTTTGGCCAGAAATCTTGAGCAAAGAAGTTCAACATAACATGAATGCAGATCATGTATAGCAATTTAAGATTGAAGTGGACGATGAAGAGTAACAAAAATATATGAATATCTATATAAGAAAATGAATGGTATGCTTAATAAAATAGCAGATGGGAAGGAACTCACATGATGTTCGGGTTCAACTTCAAATATTTCTCAAGTTAATGAATAAATGTGTAGGGTAAAAGAATCATTTCCTGCGAGGGACATCTCATTACTTGTGAGAGGAAATTCATTTTTCCTTCTATAGCATTGATCGAAATCTCACGGCTAATTAGAATTTTCGCGGCAAATTCACGGAATATGATGTAATAGAAGAGAAGATAAAAATAAGCGCAACGCGGTCGATTACTAATATACTTAAGGCATTTACACTTATGTCTATCCCAAGACATTGGGATTTTCCTAACAAGCGTGATTCGAAAAAATCTAATGGGAGCTTTTGTTAGCGCTATAACTTAATTTTTTTTTTTAATGGTAGAAAATAGGGTTGAAAGATTGTACTGGTGTAACCCACCTGTGACTTTTCACTGCTGTGTGGTAGTGGCGGTGGTGGTGGGTAGTAAATATTTTTTACGTTTTATTTTGAGCAATACATTAAATAAATACTTTTTGCCGTTTGTATTTTCTTATAAATTTCGTGTTGCATATCGTTTCCCCACATGCGCTCTGTTTCTATTCGTTATAAAATCATTCGACTCTACTCATATTTAAAGCTCCATGTTTTTAAGGTAGAGTTTATTATACGTGAGAGAACATCCGTCTAATAGATTATTATTTTCAGTAGTAGTAGCAGCAGCAGCAGCATCAGAAGAAGAAGAAGAAGAAGAAGAAGAAGAAGAAGAAGAAGAAGAAGAAGAAGAGCTGGCAGACTCGTTAGCACACCCCGGACGAAATACTGAACAACATTTCGTCCGCCTTTACGTTCCGAGTTCAAATGCCGCCGATGTTGACTTTGTTTTTCATCCATTCGTGGTTAATAAATTAAGTACCAGCTGACTGCTGGCGTCGAAATAACCAACAAACTCTTCCCCAGAAATTGCTGGCCTTGTTTCAAAATTTAATAGTTGGTTTAGTAGAAGCAGTTTGTTGTTGGTGATATTTTGCTTCGCTGTTACTGTTGTTGTTGGTCTGACTATCCAATTATCTGAGCAAAGACGTCCCGAATTCATGAACATTCTGTCTTTTTCTTGGGTGTTTTTTTTTTTTGTATTTCATTCATGATCATTCTGTCTTTTTCTCGGGTGTTTTCTTTTTTCGTATCTCAGACTTAAATATCCATCTCAATCACGGCATTGTCATTTGATGTCGTTTGATGTAGCATGTCGAAGAAATACATACAGGTACCAGGAGAGGTCCGAGAGAGTAACATTGTGAGGATTCGTGCAGTAGAAGCTCTTTCCATAGATCGAGTCGCTTCCTCGGTGTGTCTACTGATGTTGGTTTTATTACTGATGCACTTGATCTAGCAAATGAAATGCCGCGGTCGTCATCATAACCATCTTCACCATAGTAATCGTTATCGTCTTCATCATCATGATCATCACTGACGTCTGCCGCCTTCTAACACTACCATCACCACCTACTCCCCAACCACGACCACGTCCACCACTACCTCTGCCCACAACACACGTCCATTATTATTCTTATTATATCCTATATAGTTTCTTACTAATATGAATCAGCCACGAACGAATCGTTACAAATAGAAAGTAACTCGTCAATTTTCAATTAGACTACGTTATTCTTCAGCTGAAGTGGATTTCTCAGAGAAATACATGATTCTAAATAACTTGTATTGCCTTCAGGCGCTTAGTAAACCAATAAAAATAGTGTGTTGCTGATTGGTTGAAGAAGAGAATGTGCCACCCAACATTTTCATCGCTTCATCTGAATCATCGATTGAAAGCTTAAATGAAGCGTACAGAAGTGCAAGGATCGAGGATTGGCAGTCTTGCTACAGACTGTGTATATATCACGTGTTACATACACGATGTTTTTGTTTTACTGTATTTGCTCGACCGGAAGAGAGGAATGAGATTTCGTAAAATCCTCGGGCTATTTTTCGTTTTCGCTTTTCGCTTTCCTGTTTTGCCATCTCAGCAAATTTCTTTAGAAGAAAATGAGAGAAAAAAATATCTGTATTTTAATCAACAGTTCTATCACATTCGTATCTTGCTTTCTATATTGGTATCATCATCATCATCATCATCATCATCATCATCATCATCATCATTCCTTTTTCTTCTTTTTATTCTCCTCCTCCGCCTTATTCTTCTTCTTCTCCTCCTCCGTCTTCTTCTTTTTCTTCTTTAAATCATTGTTTCACCTTCGCCACATTTGTTTATCCGTCGTCCTTGTCATCATCATAATCATCGTCAACTTCGTTTCTTCCTCCTCATCGTCATCATCATACTCATCCTCCATTTTCCCGTCCTCCGCCTTCTTATCTCCCCTTTCCTCCCACTTCTTTCCTCCCGCTCCTCCTCTTCAAAGACTTTCTTTTCAAACACTCTCTTTTCAGACCGCTGTTCTACACGTCTATCCACAGAGATCCGTCGTTAAGAAATTCGCTTCGGATTTACATGAGTTCAGATTCTATCAGACAACATGGTACTTTCATTAAGAATATTCTGCCTGACTGTCAAGTCAACTAGAACGTTGTTAAGTGGACTTTCAAACAGGTCCAAAGGCCACTGAATCAATTACTCATTCAATCAATTAGTTAATCAATCAAAGAGTATACACACACACATGTATA
>NC_068987.1:102050504-102052795 GCF_001194135.2 Octopus bimaculoides
ATATATATATATATACACATATGTATATATGTAAATAAGTATATGTATGTGTATATATAAGTGTGTGTGTATGTATGTATATGTATATAGTCAATTCAAAGAACAGACAATTAAAAAGCAGAGAAGAAAAATAATTTAAAAAAAAGAAAACGAACGTGAGGACGTGCACAAGCAGTATATTAATTTCACACTCGGTGAAAAGAGAGAGTTGTTAATGTTTCGAGTATAGCTCTTTGTCGGGAGGAGGAAAGTCCACAAAGAAAGAATGAAAAATAAGGGAAAATCAGGAAAAATAACCAACAATCCACGTTCTGTTACATTTCTGAAGTGACTTGAAGTTGAAGGAGGCAGAAGATTGTGAAGATGGTCAATATATGTGTGTGTGTATTCGTGTGTGGTCGTGTGTTTGTGTGCGTGTATGTTTATGTGTGAGTGTAGTAGCACGTGTGTGTGTGTGTGTTTGTGTGTATGGCTGCATTTGAGCGTGTGGTAGCAACAGTGTGTATGTGTGTGTTGGCGTTGATGTGTATGTCGCAATGAGAGGTCAATCATAAGTCAGCAGCTGTAGTGAAAGGTGTGTGAATGGGTGGGTGTGGCTGTGTGTGTTGGCATGTGTTCGTAGACGGAGTGTGCGTGTGTGCGTGCGTCTCTGTGCATATCTCACACACACACACACACACACACACGCACTCTAACTCTCTCTATATATATATGTGTGTGTGTGTGCGTGTGTGTTTATGTGTGTACCTATGTGCGTGTGTGTATGTGTGTACGACTATGCGCGTTCAAGTGTGTGTGGGAGTCTATGTACGTGAGTGTGTATGAGTGCATTTGTGTGTGCATTGTGCGTGCGTTGTGTGTGGAGGTACATGTACGTTTGTGTGCATGTGCGTGTGTATGTGCATGTGTGTACGCGTGTGTGTGTGTGCGTTCGTGAGAGGGAGAGTGGGAGTGCAGCCAAGGGTGTGGGTATAATGTGTGCGTGCACATGAGAGTATCTGCAGGCGTGCGTCTCTGTGTGTATGTGAGGTGTGGAGGTGTGTGTCTGTGTATGTGTGTGCGCGCAATGGGGAGGTAAAGTGTATGTGTACGAGTGTGCGTGCGCATGGGCGGGCGTAGATGTTCGTGGTGTATGTGGTGTGTGGTAGGGTGTGCGTGTGGTAAATGATAGCGTGTGAGGAGCGGGAACAAATGGGACTATGTACGTAGGTGTTGTTGTTAGTGTGTACGTGTTTGTGGGTGCGCGTATGGATATATCTGGATGCGTGAGCGTGTGTATATGTATATGTATGTATGAGTGTGTGTGGGAACCTCTATATAGGTGTGTATTTATATGGGCGTATGAGTGTGTGCAGGCCTGTATGTGGGTGGGTATGATGTCCGTGATGTGTATGCGTTTTGAGTGTGCATGGAGGTGTTTGGGGGGGGGTATATATGAGTCTGAGTGCGAGCGTATGAATGTGTGTGTATGTGTAAGTGTGCGAGTATGTGAAAAAGAAATTTAAAATTAAATTAAACATAAGTTAGAAATAGAAACATGAGAAAACAAAGGAATATAAAAATAAAATAATAAAGAATAAAAATAAAAAATATCAAAAATAGATGAAAAAGATTATGGGAATAAATCAGTAAAAAAGAAGATAAATAAAAAAATAAACAAATGAACAAAATAAAATAAAATATTTATTTGAAAAGATGTGTGGGGAAAGCCACTTAAAGGAAGGGGCTGTGTTGAGTTCGAAGGGAATTCGAGAGTGAAAATTTAATGCTGTTGCAGGCAGAGTCTGGCTTTGGTGGATCGAATGTGTAGAGTAAGACGGAAGATGGTGAGGTCTGAGGGGGAGTGGCCGAGAGTCTTCTTGCGTAGACGAACGTCTCGTAGATGTTCGGTGAACCGGTCGGCAAAGACTGCACTTAATATGGTAAAGAAGGTTTGAAGAAGTGCAGGAGGAGTTCATAACGTAGAGGGTGTGCTGGTTAGACCCAGTGAAGGAGGTGGCATTGGCGATGAAACAATAGGTGTGGTAAGGGAGTCTGGAGTAGGAGAAGGGTCCGGGTCGGGTGGTAAAAGAGGAAAGAAGAGTGCTACGATCCAGTAGATCGTGTAGTTTACAGGTGCGTTTGAAGGTGGGCAACGGTGAGTTAGGCGATGTGGGAAGGGTGGTGGGATCTAACCGGAGTCGACGGGAGACCTGCAGGGAATATTGACGAAGGGGTAGGGTGGAGGGGTGGAAAAAGGAGAAAGGGATCTGGTTGGAGGTTTGATGTGGGAAATGGGAGAGGGCCGTAGT
>NC_068987.1:102053426-102056780 GCF_001194135.2 Octopus bimaculoides
TATATGTTTATATATGTATATATATATATATATATATACACACACACACATACATATACATACATATATACATGCATACATACATACATATATACATGCATACATACATACATACATACATACATATATACATACATACATGCATATATAGATACATGCATATATAGATACATACAAATACACATATATACAAACGTACATGCGCTCACTGGAGATTGTAGAATGATAGTCAGGCAAATACATACTTAGTGTTATTTGCGGGAATTTCTTTCCGATTAAAAAATAGGCGATGTTGAATCTGTCTTTGATCCGTGTCTAATGCAATAATAGTAAGCAAGGATTAAGTATTCGACTAATAGATGCAAAATGTTCACTACATGAGGCTTGAAAATATGTTGGACATATATGTTATAATTCCTTTATCTTAAAAGGCAATCTTTGCAACCAACTTAACATAGACCTCTTGAAACAACTCCGAACACTGCGTTATTAGCCTTGAGAGATCTTCTTTAGTAAGTGTATGGTTCAAAAAAGCACACACGTAGATGTACTAAGCACATATAAAGGAGAATCGCTCAGGGTTAATCGCGCAATATTCGATGTTCTTCCAAGGGATATATGTTAAGTTGAATATAAAGTTTACCTTTTACTATTAATACTACATCCGTCGCTAATTATTAACTTTATATTAAGACATAATAAATATTGATGACACAGAGAAAATGATGAAAAAGGAAATAGAGGAAGATAATGTGTTAGACGACGTCGACGGCGATGGTGAAGACAATGATGATTTTTAAGGAAAGATGAGTCTTCTCGTTGATTCATTTTATTGCCTGAAGTTCAGAAATATGTGCTATTGAATTTGATCGATAATCTAAACCTTATTAGAAGCTGATGACTTATGACCAGGAAAGATGGAATCATCTACTCAGTATTTTAATTTAAAACAATATATGGTATCAGCAATACTAAACGGAGTACACATGTCATTAAGCGTGAGACTGTTGAGAACATCTACTTCTGAATTATTTTCAGTGCGCATAATTACCTGCCTACCTACCTACCTACCTACCTACCTACCTACCTACTTACTTACCTACCTATGATCCCGCCTATCAACCAATCTACATACATACCTATGCACATTCACATGCGCGCGCACACACACATATACGCGCACGCACTCTCTCTCTCTCTCTCTCTCTCTCTCTCACACACACACACGCACACACGACTTTTACTTTTGGCTAGGTGAATATAAGCAAGAAAATAAACATCACTCGGATATCATCTGAAAATATTTTTCAAGAAGTAGTTGAATCTTAGACTTTTTACCAGACACAGTGGAAGTTTCCACGTTTTCGCTGAGCTTGCTGGAAATTGCAACGGATAACCCCGAATGAAATGAAAGAGACGGACTAGATTATATTCTTAGAGATACACTGTGTTTAAAAGTCAAAAGACAGGATGGTTATGGCTGGACTATATTTGATCATGGCAGGATCAGGACAAAAGTTAAGGAAGAAAAATAGCAATGTGATAATTGCTACGCCGATGGTTGAAATAAGAACAACAACAATAAGAAAAAAAACACAAGAATGAAAGGAGCAACAACAAATTCAATGGAAGTATATCAGCAAAAATTTCTGTTCGTTTTCACAAGATAATACATAAACTAAAGATATATGGTGATATTTGTGATAATTACAACGGAAATTATAGTGATACGTAAAGGGGTAGGTAGTAGGTAGGTAGGTAGGTAGGTAGGTAGGTAGGTAGGTAGGTAGGTAGGTAGGTAGGTATGTAGGTAGGTAGGTATGTAGATAAGTTGGTAGGTAGGTAGGTAAGTTGGTAGGTATGTATGTATGTATGTATGTATGTACGTATGTATGTAAGTAGGTAGGTAGGCAGGTAGATAGGTAGGTAGGTAGGTAGGTAGGTAGGTAGGTAGGTAGGTAAGTTGGTAGGAGGTTGGTTGGTTAGTTAGTTAATTAGTGTTTTCGCTAGTTAGTTAATTAGTGTTTTCGCTAGTTAGTTAATCAGTGTTTTCGCTAGTTAGTTTATCAACTAGTTAACTAGGCAGTTAGCAGGCTGGGTCATTTCTTCGGTAGCAAGTTATTTGGCTTTTAGCATATTTTTTATGCAATTAGATGCTGTATTTGAATTGTAAGAATCTTTATGTCAATTCATGTTTCAAACACATTTTGTTGTGTCTGGGAGAGTTATTAGGCCAGTATTAATAACACACACACGCACACACACACACACACACAGACACACACACACACACAAGAAAACACAGACGTAAGCACAATAAAAGACAGACACACAGATATATATGCAAGCAAATAATCACACACGCGCGTACGCACACACACACGCACACACACACACACACACACACACACACATAACATCCATATACAGTACATGTACAAGAAACAAGGTCTTAAACAAAGAAACGCAGACCAGTAACAGACTAAAAGAAAGACGACACAGAAAAGATTGCAAATGGCAACGAAAGGACTTGAAAAACAAAAGCAAAAAAAACAACCGACTGTTTAACCAACAGGTGAAAAGAACGATCGATTAATTAGCTGGATAGATATTTAATTGATTAACTAATAATTAACGAGTGTAATTGAGCCAGTGCGTGTGTTATTAATATTGGCGTAACAACTCTTTCTAGACAAAACAAATTATATTTAGTTAGTTATATATTTAGCTTATTTATTGTAGACGTTTCGACGCTCGTCAATTTGCTAGTTAGCTTGTTCGTTCGATTGCTCCCGCATTCGATCTTTCGCTTGCTGGCATGCTTTTTCGTTCGTTCGTTCGGTGGTCGTCCGGTCGGTTGGTTAGTTAATTATATCGTTCATGCGATCATTCGTTCGTTAGGTAGGTAGGTAACTAGTGCGTTATACGAGACACATGTGGGTTAGTAAGGAAGGTGTTGTTTAAGAAATTAAGCAGAAAGACAGATAATTGTGAAATACAATAGTGAAACATAATATGAGAGTAATTAAATTTCGAGTGGAAAAGAGAGAAACGAAGAACTGGCATCTCAAATTTTTAATTATCTAGACAATCTGTTTATTAAACATAGATATTAATGGATGGTTGTCAAACGTATTGTTTAAATTGAGTCTTGATATCCTATCACGTCATTGCGCTTTTTGTTTATATACGTGAATATTACTGGGCGACGAGAATCGAGAGAGAATTCAGTAAGGCAGGCAATAATAGATACACACAAACATGCAAGCATACACGTACAATACGTACGTTGTGTGTGCCTATATATGTGTGAGTGTGTGCGTGTATATATATATATATATATATATATATATA
>NC_068987.1:102056790-102057376 GCF_001194135.2 Octopus bimaculoides
TATATATACATATACATGCATATATACACACATATATTTATATGAATATATATGTATATAATATATATACACATATTTATATGCATATATATATATATATATATCTTTACTACTACGTATCTCGCTTTACCCCTCTCGTTCTTCCTCTGTTACTTCTACGTATCTCTTTTTTCCCCCTCGTACTTCCTCTCTTTCTCATTTTCCTCTCGTAGCTCACCTATTCTTCTACTTTCTCCCTTTGTTTCTCCCTCTACCACTCTCTCTCTTCCCCTTACACCGGCATGGTCACATGCTTCCGGTCAATAATCCTTTTCTTCCTTGGCTATCGCCGAGCAAACACGCGTAACTACTTCGTCCCTTTCAAGTTCGTGCCTCACAGCGTTCATACACAAATAATTTTTCTCGTCTGGCCGTAAAGCCTTTTCTGTTTGTTTTCCTGTCTTGTTTTTTGTCCGCCACTACATTCCTCCATGGCAAGATTTAATTTGTGTATACAAATTTAATTTGCGGTCCATGGGAAGAGCCGTTTTAACGACGCGTCCTGCGCAGCTCTTCGAAACGCCGGTGTTAAAACGGGGGTAGCTGA
>NC_068987.1:102059025-102061178 GCF_001194135.2 Octopus bimaculoides
TGTGTGTGTGTGTGTGTGTGTGTGTGTGTGTGTGTGTGTGTGTGTGTTTGTGTGTGTGTGTGTGTGTGTGTGTGTGTATGTGTGTACATGACGGGTTTGTTTTAGCTACGATCTATTCTCCCAGTTACCTTCAATTTCAGAAAATGTCTCGAAGATATGTCCCCTATTTCTTCCAGTGGAACTGAAGGGTTTGGTGGAGGGTTTGGTCAAAGAGAAATGCGTCTCGTCTCAGTCATTTCAGACTTGTTTCTCATAAGAACACTTGCGATCAGAGGAGAAGTACTTGCTTATCATTATCAATGGAAGGTGGTGAGGCGATACTCTTGATGGAATCAGCTGAGAGCCTGATCAGTTATAAATGTAGCCACAGCTTTTACGCAAAATATTATAAGTCAACAATGCTCGGACACGGCGACTGCTTGCAATAAGGTGTTGTCGCTCTCTTACCATGAAGCATTGCCTTCCTCGCAGTAGTTACCTAGGATTTCTGGAGTCGGTCCATAATCTCTTAGTTTAAATTTTTTAACAACATGCAGTCGACACCATACGTTTTCTCAAAAATGTGTTGCTTAGCAATATATTTCTACAGAGGTTTAGTGGTGAGCAAGAGCTATTCATTAATCGACGTATAGAGGACATTTGCGTTTGATATCATTTTTGATACGATTTCGTTGAAACCAAGACTGCAGTGTCATCAAATAGACGTTTAGCATAATTATGCATCCGAGACTCTGTATAATATCCTTTTACATTCCTCCACTTCAACGCAGTCACTTCTTGGTTCGTACATTCAGGTTTTGCCTGATGTCATTTCTGATAAACCACTGCAAGAAGATAGATGAATAATTCTGGTATGCTACAATGTTTATAGAGAAAATCATCTAGTAGTGGTAAAATATCTGATGCTCAGTTGGACCTCTTGCCCGCTATTAGAGAAGCTGAAATCATATTTTCGACAAAGTCTGCCTACAACAGCATATTTTTGCAATAGATCATTCGACTTTCTCCATATCAAGAGAAGAATAGTTAGGTATTATTATCATAAAATCTATAAATTAGTTTCAACATTCCTCTACGATTAACAATTCATTAAGTTTGACTTTACAGATTAACCAATTTATATCTGTATTTATCTAATCGAACATTTACATGTTATTATCTTATTCTGATTAGACTACTATAGAAGTTAACCTGTGTATTGTTAACATACGGTGAACGCAGAAACATATTAATGAAATAAGTTGATAATCTACTTTACAATGATTAATTCAGTTAACAGAAATAGACCATGGCAAACTGCATAATACTATCTGATGAGTGAATATTATTAGGATTCTGATTCGACCACCTTTTCACAGTGAAGCAACAAGAATTGATATGTGTGGGCTTGAGTACGGAGTGACGGAGAGATATGTTAAGAATCTCAGATTCATTGAAACTTAAATGTCTCAATGAGAGAGAGATTCTTAACTGACTGGAAATTCTGTTGTTAACTAGCTAGAAGCTCCATTGTTAACTCAATGGAAGCTCTGTTGTCAAATAACTAGAAGTTTTGTTCTTAACTGACTGGAATTTCTATTCTTCACTGAGTGGGAATGTAAAAAATGAACTACAGCAAATAGTCTGCGCACTACTGCAGATTGGCTTGCCAGTTACCTGACCGTAACAGTTGAGCAGGTCCCTTATTGGCTGACAATACATGCATTTCTGATTACGAGTAGTGGAGTAAAAATCCATAGTGATGTTGGTGGTGATGAGGAAGAGGTGGATTTCTATAATTTGAAACAGGGCATAAGATGAGGGTTACATTATGAAGGTAGTTTATAATTTGTGTGGAGGCTCGCATAAAAGTTGCTGAGAAAGGTGGAGGAGAGGAAAATGAGATAAACAAAATATGCGAACATAACTATGATGCAGTCCTCCTGATACAAAAGAACATGAGACTACGGCGAGTCTAGGAAATCCAGAGATCCAGGATCACCTTGATCACCAGGGGTACATTACAGAGCTTCGCCCATGTGTTGTTCTCTAATATACATATGCATGCTTAGAGTACATCCATTCATCTTAACCAGTTTCGTCACAGTCATTCAATCTTTTACAAGTTCACTGGAAGAGAGAAAGAGAGAGAGAGAGAGAGAGAGGGAGGGAGA
>NC_068987.1:102061282-102061709 GCF_001194135.2 Octopus bimaculoides
GAGAGAGAGAGAGAGAGCGCGCGAGAGAGAGAGAGCAGTCACTTTTCCATCGTTACTTTCCTTTCCAAGAGGGTCTCAAAATGTCGATAAGGGCTTGATCGAAGCGGAAGGACTTTCTTGATGATTTTATTGTTGCTGTTGTTGTTGTTATAATATTACGAGGAGAAGTAAGACAATAGAAAGGCTGCGGATTGAACAACGCTGTTCAACGATACGATAAGGCAAGAAAGCACATCTATATTTCATAGGTCAAAAGATTGCTACGAACTGACAGCGTGTTGAAAAATTTTCACATTGCGAGATGGATTCAGAAACACCAAATAAGGATATTACTATAAATCTGATTGAAATTAGTTGGCCAAACGATGAGTATAAATATAAATTTTGTTGTATGTATAAGTGTATATAACTATAACGACACACACAC
>NC_068987.1:102061987-102063295 GCF_001194135.2 Octopus bimaculoides
TATATATATATATATATATATATATATGTATATATATATATGTATGTATGTTTGTATGTGTATACACACATAATTCATTCGTTTGGGAACTTGACAAAAATTCTATTGATATCATACCTACCGCTATCGAACGGAAGTGTGAGGAAAGCTAAATTAAAAATTTGGCAATCAATTCAATTCTTGATAAATTACTATTTTCTTTTCTATATATGTATGTATGTATGTATTTGATTTTATTGAAATCTAACTTTCAATAATTTTGTTTTTACTAGTCATCTCTTTATTATTGATTGGCAAAAGCAAGTACCCTCTCCTGATTTATCTCCTCCATTTCACCTTACTTTTCCGTTTTCTTGTTAAATTGTGATCAAAATTCGTTGATAGACACAACGTGACACGATAACCCAGATAAAATATATTGCTATTGTTGAAAGTAAAATCGATACAAAAAAAAAAAGCTAACAATCCATGTTAGCTTTTCTCTTTCTAGAACCGCATGAATGCGTGATACTTCGATACCCATACAATTTAACAATATTTTGGAAATATTTCTGAAAATTAGTGTATATTTTAATTATTTTGGCGTATGTCTTCCAGAACCTTTCAAGGAAACATCATCGGCTAACATTTTAACGGTGGTTATCGTTATTCAGTCCCCTTTTTTTACTAATATGCGTAGCTATGATTGAAAGCTTTCCAATTAGGGACGTAATGCATTTTTTTCTTTTGGGAGTTTCGCTAAAAATATCTGAAATTTCTCTGTCATTCTTAAGATGATAGCATATAACTTCAACGAGGCTTGACTTCTATTTCTCCCACGTCAAACAAACATTTCATTGCCTTCTCTTCATCCTTACTTCCCTTCCTCTTTTCACTTCACTGTCTCGCTGTCATTGTTTTCTTGATCGTCTTTATTTCTCCTGTCCCTCTGCTTCTATTTCTCTCTATTCTCTCCCCACGTGACCGGTGTTCGGCCAAGCCTGACTTTTGTTTCTTGGCTTGGCCGTGGTCAGTGCAACATCTATATTCTTCCCTGTGCCTGTGAAATCTTGTATCCCGGTATTATTTCCACACACGCCATATTAATTTGACTCGCCCTTCGTCGAAATACACCTGTTGTTATGTCCTGATATTTGTATTTTTGTAACTTTTTCCGTTTTTCCGTCGAGTATAACCATCCGAAATTGCAAAGGTAATCTAGAACTCGACTGAGGAAAGAAAACTCCGAATGACCCGTCCATGTTTTCTTTGTATCGTCTGTCTCGATGCTTTGCTGTCCCTTTCTTGTATCACCTAACTGTCTGGATG
>NC_068987.1:102063305-102064600 GCF_001194135.2 Octopus bimaculoides
TGTCCCTTTCTTGTATCACCTAACTGTCTGGATGTTTTGCGTTCTTGTCCCATTTTGTATATATATATATATATATATATATAGTATGTGTGTGCGTGTGTTCAAACGGGCAACCAGGTTAAAGTGGCTACAAATATTACTTATATATGTTACCATCTTTCTTTTCCTACGCAACGTTCCAAGGACTGAACGTTTTCTTTCTCACTCTTCTACTTTCTTTTCAAAGATAATATTTCTTCCATCTTTCGTTATTTTCTACTCATTCTGGCCTAACGACCTCCCATATTTGTTTTCGTTCGTTTTCCTTGTATATCTCCACAGTCAAGAACGCAAAACACCCAGACAGTTAGATGATACAAGAAAGGGTCAACAAAACATCCAGATAGACGATTCAAAGAAAACAAGGACATGTCATTCGGAGTTTTCTTTCCTCTGTCGAGTACTGTCGAGATACATCGAGTCTCCCATATGTAGATTATTACATATGCGTCGCACTGTCACTCCAGGGAGCAGAGACGCATTTTTAGCCTCCTCCCACTGGAGCTCCTCCCACTGGAGCTCCTCCCACTGGAGCTCCTCCCACTGGAGCTCATCCACTGCACTGTTTCAATTTTTTTAGCGTGTATGTGTATGTATGTATATAGACAAACAGATATACAGATATACATATATACATATATATATATACATACTTACATATATATATATATATAAATATATAAATACATGCATACATAAATATATATATTCACCAAGACACACGCACGCACAAGCACATACACCAAATTACTTGAGTGAGGTCGATATGTATTTCTTGTGCAAATGACGTTAACATGGTTTCTTATCTCAAGAAAAAAGAAAATAGAAAAGGGAATAAAGGATAAAGTTGGTGTTTTTATCATCATCTGTTAAAGTTGATATCTACACACAAATATAGTAGGCATTTAACGAGATGTCAAACTTGCAATGATTATTGTATGTAAGAATATATTGCAGGGCTGGGACATGAAATCATGAAACACACATAAGGGAGAGTCACATGTGTCACATAAATAATGAGATGATAAATGGATCTGTAATAGTAATACATACATACGTTCATATGAATATTCGTACATATAACACAGTCTCTCACACACACGCAAACACGCGGGCACATACTCACACATGCAATCACACACGCACACACACACACACATATATATTGATGTATGTATCTTTGCTCCATATATATATGTATATATATATATATATTTATATACATATATATATCTATTGGTAGATATATATATATA
>NC_068987.1:102064761-102067006 GCF_001194135.2 Octopus bimaculoides
ATGTATATATATATAGAGAGAGAGATGGGTGTGTGGAGAAAAGATATATATATATATATATATATATATATTATATATGTATACACATGTATACATATGTATGTGTGAGTATGTGTGTGTGTGTATGTACGTGTGTGTAGGGGTGGTATACGCTCTGTAAGAATTAATAATATTTGTGATAAAGATCACAGAATGTTTAGAATTTCCAATCAGGCGTGACATCTCGTGTCACTGTCAACAAGCCATCTTGCTAACACTATGCACGTTGATTTCATCTCCTTGACAAGTAGATAGACAACACCCTGTAAGATGGTAGCAATAACAGCAACATCTAAAACAGCAGCAGCAGTTCTTACAGACATATCAGCGGCAGTAGCCTCAGCAGCTAGTTTAGCAGCGATTGCTGTCGCAGCAGCAGCAACACTAGTAGTGGTGTTGTAATTGATTTTTGCTGTTTTTGTCTGTTTAGTATTTTGTCCCAGTTGTTTACAAATTTGGTAGACGGATTAAGTTTTGTATACTAATTTTGAAAATGAAATTCATTTTCCCTCTATTCTCATCATTAAAAAGTTATTAGCCTTTAAAATTTGAGTATTTTAGCCAATCAGAAGCGAGTATTTTACACATCACCGTGGCGAAAATCTCTGTTTCCATACTAACCAAAGATGCTGCACATGCGCACAAGGAGGACGTTTAACATCTGCAAATTGAAAACTGCTTAGAAATGAACCAAAGTAGTGACACAAACTTTTAATCGGTACTACACTTGATATGAAAATTGCAATCATCAAAATTTTGCATTTGCTGAACGCGAACTTTGTCATCTGTGGAAAATTTTGCTCCAACGCCCTCGTTAAAAATCAACCAGCTTGGACGAAAACCTGATACTGTCTCTTTACGTACATTACAGTAGGAAATTAATGAAGCAGTCATCCGAAACATAACGCCTCTAAAGGTCCAATCGATATTAGCGAAGAGACAATGATCCATATTATAGATGATTGCCCAAACATTGAGCGATAAGTAGATGTTCCTCCACCAACACCAAACCAACTCTTAGGATGACTAATACATCCGGTACAAGATATACTCTGAGCAAGTTTTTATTATGGTGCAACTAGATCATGTCATGTTGTTAAAAGAAAGTTTGATACTGAACAATACGTAACGGAAGATATTGAGCGTCTTACTGTGCTGTAATTAAAATGTGACTAGTTTCCAAATTGTTTTTATTTTTCGGCAGAATAACATACTACTAATTCATCTTAGCAACCAGTCATGTAATTGAATCATGATGAGAAACGAAGCAAAATTATATGGCTTGTTTTTGTCAAATGGTGTAACAGTGGTTGATTGGTCTCCTTTTCATCAGATTTAAATCAAATCAAAAGCCTCTAGAACATATGCAAAAATCATATAAATGCACAACCACCTCGAACGAAACAAGAAATCATTCAATTTTTTTTTCCGTATGGCAGTGCTTCCGGAACCTATCCATGGCGTGGCCGTTCATATGGTTTGAGATAGCCAAGCCGTCGTCCCTATAGAGGGCCGACCTATGTGGGAGTTTAAGTTTCTTGAGGGTACCCAATATGCATAAGCTAACGATGTCAGCGATTTCACCCAGGAGGAATCGTTGTGGACCAGATTTGACTTTCTGCCATTCATGATAATTCTGATATCAAGATCACTAATGCTAATGTACTGCTCAGCAAAAGTTAGGGCCTTCAGAAGGAGGGGCTTGGGTATAGCTGGGTGGAAGTCGACAATGTAGGACTGGTTGTATTTGAATGCTGATTTATGCTCGTCACGACGGAAACCAGTTGATCACGGATGCACTGGAGTTCCAATGAGTCAACACTGTAGCCCTTCTGATATCGGAGTTGAGAATATCGAGAAAACGTTTGCTAATGATACCCACCTCACTTTTAGAGGGGTTGATCAGCCTGTATTTGAGATTTGAGAGATGTTGGGTATAATATAGGAGAGGGAGGGTAGACGGAAACTGAAAGAAGCCCGTCGCATATATATATATGTGTGTGTGTGTGTGTGTGTGTGTGTGTGTGTGTGTGTGTGGCTGTGTGTTAGTGTTTATCCCCCACTATCGCTTGACAACCGATGTTGGTATGTTTACTTCTTCGTAACCTAGCGGTTCGGCAAAAGTGACCGATAGAATAAGTACTACGCTTACAAAGAATATGTTTTGGGGTTGATTTGTTCGACTAAAGGCGAGGCTCCAGCATGG
>NC_068987.1:102067016-102070480 GCF_001194135.2 Octopus bimaculoides
ATATATTTATGTGTTTCCCTTTGTCCTCCCCACCTACAATCACTTGGCAACCGATGTTGGTGTGTATACATCTTCGTAGATTAGCAGTTCGGCAAAAGAAATGGATAAAATAAGTACTAGGCTTACACAGAATAAATCCTGGGGTAGATTTGTTCGACCCAAGGCGGTGCTCCAGCATGGCGGGAGTCAAATGACTGAAACAAGTAAATGAATAAAACAATAAAAAAGAATGTGCGTGTATTGAACATACATTCGAACACTCAAAATAGGCTAGAAATTACAAATATTAATTTTAAATAAATATCAATTTATCTCAGATATGATGCTGTATTGTCGCTTAATTAAATCTCAACTTATTTATATGAAAGCTATAAGAGATATGCAGACTTGAATAATATACCAATATAAATATTAACTTCTGTTCGATAAATGAATAATATTGCTATGATATTTGCATATAGTTAGGTATCATATCAGTTGTGATATCTTCATATGCATTTCTATGATATCAGTTATGATATCTGTATGCATGTTTATGCATGTTTCTCTGATACATTTCAATTAGAAATCCATTATTCATTGATACTTGTTAATCTTTATTATTTGAAGGAAGATGCAATATTTCTTGTAAGTCTTACATTTACATAATTCTTACGATCAGCTTAATTATGCCGCTGAGGTAAGTAATCTAGATTTCGGCTGCAATCTAATACGCATTTATATGTAACATCGGAAACTGCGCACGCAACTTCAGTGAGATGTATTCCGTAAAGTGTTTATAAGATATATATGTGTGCATGTGTCTGTGAGTGTGTGTGTGTGTGTACGTGTATGTGTGTGTATACGTACATACATATACATATATATATATATATATATATATATATATATATATATATATATATACTTGTATTCTTCTTGACGTTTCAGCCGTTAGTTAGGTTATGGCCATGCTGGAGCACTGCCAGTATAGTTACACATAATTTTACATATGAATCCATATACGTATGCACACAGAAATGCATCTGCAATCACATATACATTTACACTTGAATACACAGAAATAGTGGCGAGTGCAAATACACACATAACTATTTATTATCCTGCTTAACAGATAACATAAAAAATATCAAAAGACAAAGATATATAGCAGTTATTTCAAAGCTTAGCGTAAGTAATGTGTCTGCAGTTATAAAGCAATGATATTTAACTTAACGTATTATTTATCTTTCTTCTCCTGGTCTCTGTCCGTCTTCCTGAAAAATAAAGCACTTTCTTCAAACTTCTTTGCCATCATCCGGGTTATCTCATTCCTCTGAATTGTGTTACTTGGTGGTAACTATTGCAATACAGTCAACAGAAACAAAATATATAAAATGCATAACAAAGAACTTTAAAAAAAAACATACCTAAAATGTTTAGAGGAATGGAAGAAAAATGTGATTGTGACTCAGTCAATCTTTTCCCCAGCTAAACGTGTTCGGAAGTTTGTTCTGCGAAGGAGTGATGTTTATTTATTTTATTTTTATTTTTTCAGGGATAGTGATGAAACTCTGTGAGTGCTGTAAACAATAACGTTAATCCTACATATTAAAAGTTTAGTTACATGTTTAAAAAATCCCATTTGAAAACAACTAATATATCTATGTTGCGCTTAAAAAACAAAGAAGTATAGTGGAATTTTATTTTATCGCTCAGGAATATCATGAGAGTAACACATTGTCAAATATCTGGCAGTTGGATGAATTGAAATGTAATTAGTATATCTGAGCCTCTTCGCAGTGCACGTTGAACGCCAATGGGAGGAATAATCTACAGAGTATCAGAACTTAACAGATATTCACGTTTCTGCGCGTTATTGTATGTCAAGAAAAGTGATAGGAACTGTACATCGGATCAAGAGCACCATAAGTTGTAAATTCCACAGGGATTTTATGGTAAATTATGTGCTTCCATTTATCAGAGAAATAAATGTGTAGGTCGTGAATTTTTCAGCATAAAAACCATGCAAATTATATCGCAGGAATAATTATGGAAAAGAATCCGAGTTTTGCAGTTGTCAGCGCTACCTTTGGATGCAAATCTGATCGAATATTTCAGATGGATCGATATGAATATTCCACGAAGGAATTCCGGGAAATTTAGTAAAAGATCCAATGATACACCACAAAAATATTAAGAATTACGCGGTATTACAGAAACAAATTTCTATGCTTTTGTTTTGCAAATGTGATCCTGTTTTGACAAATGTATGGTACGCAGAGAAATATTGGTACAAAACGATAGCCCTTTCATTCGCTATTGTAAAAATTACATTTTGTTGAAACTTATACACATCGAACGTACATGCATTAAGTTAATTTTTATTGTACATTTCACTTAGTTTATATACTACACGCTCTCTCATTCACAGACACACACAAACAAACAAACACACATAGACACACATACCCTGTCTGTAGATTTCAGGGCTGAAGAAGTGGATTACATTACTTTCAGTGGACAGTTGATAGTTATTTCATCAGACCTCGAAAAGGTGGAAGTCAAAGCTGGCCTCAGTCGAATTTGAACTCAGAACGTAAAGTCAGGAGAAAAATCACTAAGTCCAGTTTGGTAACGACTTTATAATCTCACCATTATATATATTATATTTCATATGCGTGTGTGTATGTGTGTGTGCACGCGCGCATATGTGTGTGTGTGTGTGTGTGTGTGTGTAGGAGCGTCGTTTCGTGGTTCATCTGTTGCATTAATAATTGTGGTATCAACTAAGCGGACGATGATTATTCTAGTTGCTCCAGGTCACCCGACTGCAAAAAATGAGGTTGTTTCAACGGACTAGCGTACCATTAAGGGTGTGATCAAATATACATACAACACAGAATCCGGGAAACCACCGCCTTGACCCTATGGTTCGGAAAGATCATTCGGTCCTTTCCACATACAAACATGCACACATTACATATGTCCGTATATATACATATATATGCACCTATATCTATGAATATATAAATGTGCATGCATAAATATATAAATATGTGTACATATATATACATTTATATACACACATCTGTGTGCTGTGTGCATATGTACACACATTAAATATTCCTATATTAAAGAATAATCATTTTGTAGAGTCAAAGGTATTGTCATTTGCTACATTGAACATTTTCTTATTTAAACTTATATTAATTATAATTGTAAAATTTCTTGAATGTAATTTGTATAGAAAGTATAATGAAGCAGCGTTTACTCATCAATCATGATATTGTGTATAAATTAAAAGACACGTCAGTGTATATCTCCATCTATTTCTCCCAGAAACAGAAATATGTGTTTAACACACACACAAAACACACACACACGTATATATATACGTGTGTGTATGTGTGTGTGTGTTTTTGTGTGTGTGTATGTGCACACACACACACACACACACACACACACACGCACACACGCACATA